>NC_068365.1:53535615-53843948 GCF_020536995.1 Dreissena polymorpha
CATTATTATAAGCTTATGATAAAAAATCAATCTATAAAACACATAAATACAAGAGCATGAAAATGAAATAAAAACATTATAAGTTATTCAGTAAACAAGAAATATTGATGCATATAAACAATATTTATAGTCATATTTTTTAACAGACTTGCTTTAGATGTTTCCCTTAAATTGCTATTTCATTATTTATAGTAATGTAAATCATGATTAATAATTTATATTGGTTGATGGAATATGAAATACCATACCATCTATGCATGATTATAATTGAATACACCAAAAATTTTCCCTGAAAATATTTCTGGTTGGAATATAATTCTAGTTTCTCCTAAGTAAACGTGATAGTGTTGATTACTGTTGCCTTGTAAAATTGAATTTGAAAACAAATTAAATTCATAGAAAAATAACCTGGATATGGTACAACATCATACTTATGAGAAATAAAATATTCTAAAGCACGGTATGCAAAACGGTAGAATATATCCATTAAATGCAAACGCTCTAGTTCTGACACGAAATATATATAAGGTCATTCAACTGTCAACTTTTAGCAAGATCAATCCAGAAGTTAAAGAGCAGTTAAAACAAGAAATATATTTTAAAAAGATATACGGCATTGATTGTGGTCGGTGTTTATAAATGATCAAATGTTATATCTATGAGATCCAAAATAGTAAATGCCACTTTTTCCGCGCAGTTCTTAGCTGCATCACACGCAAAATATTTGAAATTAAATTAAAAATTTGTCCTTTTCATGCAATTGTTGAAAACACATTGAATATCTATGGTAGATATACCACAAAACTATCGCCGAATATCTTTATTAAGTATCTTTCTGATCAAAATAAACTTCAAGTGCACATAATTTATGCGATAGCGTTTATATAACGATTTCTGTAATTGACCGCAAACTGACCTTGATACCTTGTGGGTAGCAATGCAATGCTTTAAAGTTAGGTAACAATTCCACTGCTGGAACGACAGTTTGTTTAAAGCTTTAAACATTTACGTGTTTAATGGTCAATTTCGAAAACAATTTTAAATATTTTCGTCAAAGCGTATATAGGTCACTGAACAACAATACTTATATGATCTAAAATTCATGAGTGCACAGAATGCAATATCGTAGTAGTTACCAAATATGATAATTCAGTCTTTAAGTACAAACGCTCTGGCACTGACATTCTTCTAAATATAAAGGGGCACACACTCTGTATTAATGTCCAGAATTGCATGTGAAACTGCTCTATCTCTCAAACCTTATCATTAGAGATACAATTGTTTCATGCTGAATAAGCAGTTTACATCGTTTCTAAACGAACTGTGGTATCCCTTTTCATACCCTATACTTCTCAAAAATAGAAAGTTGATCGAATAACATATAAATGTTAATGTGTAATCTTTTTGTAGATTGCACATTTTGTACTGCGAAAAGTTTCAGGCCCACGATGCCCCTGCATGGACAAACAAACTGACTAGTGCAATACCTTATATCTCCCACTCTGTGGGGGCATGCACAAAACAAGAGTTTTGGCAATGGAAACAAGGGCTGAATGATAACATGTTTGAAGGTGGAGGTTGATGCATAATCATACATGCCATACGTCCCAAATTGTTTGCACGCTGTAGGGCTGTTTGTCACGATGTTCCAATTTGAGACAATTGTCCCAACATTTGTAAATCAAAGCGCTGAAGGCACTGCAGTTAATCGCTCTTTAATTGTATTTAATATTACTAACAGTCACCGGACATTAAGTTCGACTATTAACATAGGCCTATCAAAAGGCCACACAAAAATGCTAACACCAATGTAATTTACTTTTATTGTCTACAGTGTTGAGATTTTGCAAAAGCATCAAGGATGAAAATGACATTGATTTACAAGCTCTCATAATATTATACAGGATCTACACTCACTCCACTTATAATTACACAGATGAAAAAAGATATTCAACGTTTATCTAAGTTGGAGCTAGGGAATAGTCTGCGAGTCTAACAAAGAATTAGCCACAACATAATTATAATAATGAATGTATTTGTATCAATGAGCATTACATTAAATTCTAAATCAAACCACATTAAAAACATATTTAATAATTTTTCGTCTGAAATTAAAATCTTCATTTAATTTATTTGAATTTCATTTTTAGTCATTTTCATGTGCTGACATAAATGTGTAACACACCTACTTTTAGGATGATGCCCGACATTGTCTTTAATATACTGTATTTATTACCGTTTTATATAACATAAATGGTAAAACAGTGTAATTATTTGTTAATCTATCTGCAGTAAATGCTTACTTCATTTACCAAAGTAAATAAAAAATAATAGTTGCCAGTTAACCCTTCCCTCATAAGCATTCTTAGAACCGATTGGGCGGCAAAAATCTTAGTTTGGCGACTAGAAAGTAACCTAAGATTTTCTCGTGATGCATCTGTGTCAGCACACATGACTCTGTATTGTGGCTTGAATATTCGATTAGTATGTCATGCTATCTCTCATCAGTGGATTATCTATTACCCATGGGGCATTTATGAAGATTACAGGTAGAAGAAGGTACATAGTGCTCCTTTAAAGATTGTGTGTAATTCAGAAGTTTATTTACAGCTCATCGCTGAGTCTTCTCGACTACATTATGTGAAGACTTGCCCCGGGTCTAAATGCTTTACAAAACGTTTTCTATGATTTGAACTGGTGACCCTTTTGTGACCCTTTTTGACCAACAAAATTCTCTCAAGATATAAATGTTAGCTATTGATATTGTTAAAATAAATAATAAAATTTCTGTAATATTGAAAGAAAACTGTGTTCTCTAAAATGGTAAACATTAGTTCAAGGATCAAAATAATACATTCACACGGCTAATAAACACAATTTCATTATGAACAATAGTTGTTGTAGTAGTAGCAGTAGTATAAGTAGTATAAGTAGTATAAGTAGTAGTAGCAGTAGTAATAGTAGTAGTAGTAGTAGTAGTAGTAGTAGTAGTAGTAGTAGTAGTGGTAGTAGTAGTAGAAGTCGTAGTAGAAGTAGCAGCAGCAGCAGCAGCAGCAGCAGTAGTAGAAGTAGTAGTAGTAGTAGTAAGAGTAGTAGAAGTAGTTATAGGAGGAGGAGCAGGAGGAGGAGGAGCAGGAGGAGTAGTAGAAGCAGCAGCTGCAGCAGCAGCCATTGTGAACACAAATAATTGCTTGTTGCTCTATTGCTTTTGTTTGTTTTTCAGTGCTTGACCAGGATCTGGATTCATTTGAAATGGAAACTAAATCAGGTATGTTTGGTATGAATTCTTACAATGATTGTAGTTGTAGTAGTAGTAGCAGCAGTAGCAGTGTTAGTAGTTAACGTAGTAGAATTAGTATTAGTAGAATTGGATGTAGTAATAGAAGTATTAGTAGTAGTACATTACGTCTAGCGTGATTTCTGCCTTCCGCCATGCATCACCGTGATTCAGCCCAGCGTGGCAACTACTTTCTTCACCACGATACACTGTGGAACATCTTGGAACGCAGTGATGTCGCTGTTGATAATCACGGTGAAAGACTTGATCAAATATGTTGATAAGAACAACGCTTGAGCGCAGGCGTTATCTGCCAATAAATCTCACGGTGGACCGACACGATCACGGTTGACCACTGCGGCCTCGGAAATTTGTGGATAATAACAGGTTCATGTGAATAAACACGTTCATTTTTTGGTTCATGTGTATTTAATACTTCATTCTTTCATATTATATTAACCCTCTTTACAGAATCATTTGACATGTCTTACATTGAGCGTGAGTATAGATTGCATTTCATGCTTCATGTTTTGTTTAAATTGTTTCTAAATGCTTGCTCCTTCATGTACATCTCGCCACCAATTGCATTAAAAGATGTTGCGTGTAATTCGATATCAGACTATTTTAGTGATTTCCTGTTTCAATTGTGAAATGTTTTGCTTAAAACACATGTGTAAATTCGAGACATTGTCAGTAAGTATTCAATTTAGTGATATTTTAATATCATAGTCATGCAAAAAGATCATTTGTCATGCTGGCGAGTAACTATTTCTATACCTGTGCCTTGTTTATAACAAGTTAATTTTGATACTTATGTAATCAATATTTACGAAGGAGTCTTTATATGATGATCACTATTGATTTACTTATAAGTTTACTGTACTGATGGTATTTGCATGCCTTTTCTCACTTCTGACTGTATTTTCTATTACAATCACAACAAATATCCACTCTCATTTACTCGCTAAGATAGTGATATATTTTGATAGTAGGTTAATTGGTAAATAAAGAAACTCAAATCTGGCATTCACAGAAACTAATTACAAACAGACAGATCTTTTATACTAAATAAAATAATTATGAATTCTTAATGGGAGGCAGCAGAATTGGTCACTAGCCAACACTATAAACTGATTTCAATACATATGTAAACAAGAGGGCCTGAAAGGCCCGAAGTTGCTCACCTGAGAGGAAAGGAACTGTCCTGTTCTGTGCAGCCCAAGATGTCATTAGAACAAAATGTTCTTACCAACTTTCATGACTACCGTAATTACTCTGTTTTCGGAAACTTAAAAATAATAAAAAAATTTTCGTGTCCAAAAACTTAGATACGAAAAATATTCACAAAATACAGGTGTCCGAAAACTAAGAGTCAAAAATTGAAGTGTCCGAAATAGCGTCAATTGTATCAACGACTACCGGTACAGGTAATAGCACGCGCTTGTAAAATACCATGCCGTATAGTATAAATTACAGTTATATGTGTTTGCACTGCATTTTAAATAATTTTAAATGCTTCATTTATTTGACAGATCGTTACTACAAGGTTGTACTTTGACCAACGAGTTCAAAGATGAGCATGTGATGTACCGATACTCGCTAGTATGAACCTGTAATTAACGCAAAAAAGCAAACAATGAATTCTTTGTTTGTTCATTTCCGATAGTTGTTGTCTTACACCTTCAATTGTTCGTAAAACTTGCAATAGGGAGCATCACACTTTAAAGCGTTTAGTATTTGTCAGTTATTTTACTGAGAAGGGGAAGTACCATTGCGGTAGATAATAGCGCAGTTCTGCTGTGACGGTTCTAATTGCTAAGCTGACCGATACATAGGTCACGTGGTTTAACCACAGACAAAGGATTCACTCATTTGTGGATTCACTCATGTTAATTGGCACTACCCCTGGTAATTGTCACAATGCTTATGCTATCGGGCGAAACCATTGATTCATACCGGTTTACAAGGTTATTTACCCTATAACGCAAATGTAATGGTCCGTTGCCCTCAGGCATGCACCTGTCATGTTTTATGATGTTAATCTGGTTGTAAAACCCCATCATCGAAGTGTCATTAGATATCGAAAACAGGACCGATATTTGGTAAAATTGCGCTACAAAATATACTGTCCGAAAACTTAGAGACATTAATTATGGACGAAAACTCGTGTGTCCGAAAATTAAGAGTCACGAAAAATAATTATTTTTGCTAAAAAAAGGGGTGTCCGAAAACTTAGAGTGTCCGAAAACATAGAGTAATTACGGTAGTGAACAACCTGGCAGCCACGTTTTTCAACAGACCAGAACCATTTTCATACACATCCAAGATATCATTTAAACAAATATTCTGACAAAGTTTCATAAAGATTCATGAAGCCATATAAGGAAAAATGCCCCCCCCCCCCCGCCTGGTAGCCATGTTTTTCAAGCAACTGGAACCATTGTCGAACTTGTCCAAGATATCATTGGGACAAATCTTCTGGCAAAGTTTCATGATGATCGGACAATAAATATGGCTTCTAGAGTGTTAACAAGGTTTTTCTATAGGTATATAAGGAAAAATGCCACACCCGCAACCGGAACCATTTTTGAACTAATCCAAGAGATCATTGGTACAAATCTTGTGACCAAGTTTCATGATGATCTGACAATAAATGTGGCCTCTTGAGTGTTAATAATGTTTTACTAAAGCAATATATAGCCATATTTGGAAAAATGCCCCGCCCCCTGGTGGCCATGTTTTTTAAGCAACCGAAACCATTTTCAAACTCATCCAAGATATCATTGGGACAAATCTTCTGACCAAGTTTCATGAAGATCGGAAAATAAATGTGGTCTCTAAATGTTAACAAGGTTTTACTATAGCCATAATATGAAATAAGGCAAAGCCTCAAAGCGAGCTCGATTAATGTTTATAAGAAGAAACTAACAAAAAACTTTAATAAAGATAATTAACCAGGTTTTCCGAAGGAAAAAACTGGTTATTAGATTGGCGAATGCGGGCGGGCTGGCTGGCTGGCGGGCTGGCTGGCTGGCGGGCTGGCTGGCTGGCTGGCGGGCTGGCGGGCTGGCGGAATAAGCTTGTCCGGGCCATAACTATGTCGTTCATTGTCAGATTTTAAAATCATTTGGCACATTTGTTCACCATCATTGGACGGTGTGTCGCGCGAAATAATTACGTCGATATCTCCAAGGTCAAGGTCACACTTTGAGTTCAAAGGTCAAAAATGGCCATAAATGAGCTTGTCCGAGCCATAACTATGTCGTTCATCGTCAGATTTTAAAATCATTTGGCACATTTGTTCACCATCATTGGACGGTGTGTCGCGCGAAATAATTACGTCGATATCTCCAAGGTCAAGGTCACACTTGGAGTTCAAAGGTCAAAAATGGCCATAAATGAGCTTGTCCTGGCCATAACTATGTCATTTATTGTGAGATTTTAAAATCATTTGGCACATTTGTTCACCATCATGGGACGGTGTGTCCCACGAAAGAATCACGTCAATATCTCCAATGTCAAGGTCGCCACGACTAAAAATAGATTTAAAAAAAAATAAAAAACTTACAAAGGGGGTTAATTTTTTTTGATCATTTCAAAAGTTCAGTTTGAGTTTTCTCCCTTTATCAGATTTTTTTTTCACAATGAAAACCTGGTTTTGTGACAATTTTGTCCCTTGTTTTTTTATTAAAGGCGCTTCCTAGCAGAAGAATGTGGAGTTCATAAAGACTGGTATCAAAAATAAGGAAATGAACTTTTAATTATTATGTTAATCAGCAATTAAACAACAAACGGGCCATATCATAGTGTTTCATGTGACCTGATGAACTGAACTAGCTGTTAGCCCAAATTCCCACCCCAAACAGATTGTCATACTATCAGTTGCCAGCCCTGCAACCACAAGTTTACCTACGAAGGTAAGATTGGGATTCGAACCCGAAACCACCCATGAACCATCTACTGATAATGGCCTGGGTTGCTCTACCAATTAAGCTATCTGACCTTTTGAAAAATATATAGGTAAACTGCAATGCTGTAAAATAGCATGATTACCTTGCTTAGGAAAATTAAGGGTTTCGCGGGATGGAATGAGTGGGGAGATCAAATTAAATTGAAAGCCGATTCTTTCTGTGCATTAGTTGATGGTAACCATAATGCTTGCAGATTTTTTTAATTTTTTTTCGTGGCCGCTCGATTAGCTACCTTAAAAAGTAAAACTTCATCTCCCGTGACTATAATATTACTAGTGTTAACAATGTTTTACTATAGCCATATAAGGAAAAATGCCCCACCCCTTGGCGGCCATGTTTTTAAACCAACCAGAACCATTTTCGAACTTATCTAAGATATTGAAAGCACAAATCTTCGGACCAAGTTTCATAAAGATTGGACAATAAATGTGGCTTCTAGAGTATTAACAAGGTTTGCAATTGAAATATAAGGAACAAGGTATCATGAGAAAAAATTTGGACAATAAATGTGATTTCTATAGTGTTAACAAGGTTTTACTATAGCCATATAATGGAAAATGCCTTGCACCTTGGCAGGCATGCTTTTCAACCAAGCAGAACCATTTTCGAAATCGTCCTAGATATCATTGGGATAAATCTTCTGATCAAGTTTCATACAGCTCAGAAAATAAATGTGGCCTCTAGAATGTTAAAAAGGTCTAACTGTAGCCATATAATGAAAAATGCCCCGCCCCCTGGCTACCATGGTTTTCAAACAAGCGTTTGTCACTTTGACAGTACTCAACATGTGAAACTGAAAGTAAGCCATGTAGATACTTGACATGATCACAATCCAAAGAACAAAGGTGACAGCATTTGGAATTTCTAATGTTTGTAATGATTATAGGTCATGTTGGTTCATTCAACTTTATGGTATAACAAAAACTATATAAATACCAAAAGCTAACACTTCACCTACATGTAAGTAGTATCATGTATCCTGTATATTTAAAATTGCAAAACCAGGCCCAACAGTGTGGGTATACCATTAATGTTACATTTCCAAGTATATAGATATATGGATCATTAACAAGTGTTCAAGTAAAGTCCGTGCCAGTAAAATATAATGATTTCGAAAGGTACTCAGTGAACAAAATATTGCTACTTCAGTGTGAATATGCAATTATTGTATCTCCAAGTATATAGATATATGGATCAGTAATGTGTGTTCAACTCCGTGTTCGTGCCAGTGTTTACTCCTTGTCAGATCCAGTAAATGATCAAAATTTTGAAAGCAACTCCAGTCAATTAAATATAACAACTCCAGTCTCAACAGTGTGGGCATGTCATTATGATTTCAACTCCAAGTATATAGATACATATGCATGGATCAGTAATCAGTGTTCAACTCCAAGTTAGTGCCAGTGTAAACTCCTTGTCAGATCCAGTAAATGATCAAAATTTTGAAAGCAACTCCAGTCAATTAAATGTAACAACTCCAGTCTCAACAGTGTGGGCATGCCATTATGGTTTCAACTCCAAGTATATAGATATACAGATCTGTAATCAGTGTTTAACTCCAAGTTAGTGCCAGTGTAAACTCCTTGTCAGATCCAGTAAATGATCAAAATGTCGAAAGCATCTCCAGTCAGTTAAATACAACAACTCTAGTCTCAACAGTGTGTGTATGTCATTATGGTTTCAACTTTAAGTATATAGATATATGGATCAGTAATCAGTGTTCAACTCCAATTTAGTGCCAGTGTGAACTCCTTGTCAGATCCAGTAAATGATCAAAACAGTGTGGGTATGCAATTATGGTTTCAACTCCAAGTGTATAGATATATGGATCAGTAATCAGTGTTCAACTCCAAGTTAGTGCCAGTAAAAACTCTTTGTCAGATCCAGTAAATGATCAAAATTTGAAAGCAACTCCAGTCAGTTAAATATAACAACTCCAGTCTCATCAGTGTAGTTTTGCCATTATGGTTTTAACTCCAAGTATATAGATATATGGATCAGTAATCAGTGTTCAACTTGGTTCAAGTTGGTGCCAATTAATATTAAGACATTGAACACTGGCTCTGAACTATTAATTTCAGCATGTATAAAATTTCTTTGATACCAACATTTTATCTCCAAGTCTGCACTGATAAAAAAAACACCCACAACAGGTAACTATGTATGCACAACTGTAGTCTTGAAATATGGCACGTGATAGAACAAAAAAGTATTTATATTTCTTCAAATGATTATTTAATTTTTTCAGCAAAATATATTAATTTATGGTCTGACCAATAATTTTCTATTACACCTGATAAACCTTCAAGTTGAGTGAATATAAAATCTAGAGTTGATCCAAAGTTAGAATTGATTAACTGTTTACATGCATAGGTGTCCATCATCATTTGACAGAGCATGTTGTCTGTTTGACCATTAGTGTTGAAATCTCCAATAAATATTGTAGCTACAGATTGATTTAAACATTGACTAAGATGGAATTGAAATTTTTCTTTAAAATTTGTGAATGACAAAGACGGCGCTTTGTAAATGAATACAATTTGTTTTTCATCACAACCAATTTTTACATGAAGGTACAGAATGTCAATGTTTTCATCACTGAAAGTAATGCTGTTAAGAATTCTTAGATCTTGTTTAATACATGTATACACCATGTTTTTTCACCGATCTGGATCATTTTCGAACTTGTCCAACATATCAATAAAACCAATGTTTTGATTAACTTTCATGATGATGGGCCAAAATTGTGACTTCTAGAGTGTTAACAAGGTTTCTCTATAGCCAAATAAGGAAAACTGCCCCGCCCACTGGCGGCTATGTTTTTCAACTGACCGGAACCACTTTTGAACTCAACCAACATATCAGTAAGACAGACATTTAGACAAAGTTACATGAAGATTGGGCATTAAATGTGACTTCTACAGTGTTTACAAGCTTTTTCCTTTTTTTTTGACCTAGTGACCTAGTTTTTTACCCAGCATGACCCAGTTTCAAACTCGATCGAGATATCTTTGGGACAAATCTTCTGACCAAGTTTCATGAAGATCGGACAATAAATGTGGCCTCTAGAGTGTTTACGAACAAATGTGGACGGACGGACCGAGGACGGACGGACGGATGACGGACAAAGACCAGTCACAAAAGCTCCCCTGAGCAATCAGGTGAGCTAAAAAAACAATAACAATAACAATCAAATAACAAATAACACATAAATGATGCACACATCTACACTGTATTATTATGAAAACATTAATAATCAAAGGGGAGTAACTACTGTAAACTTAAATGCAATATTTAGAAGAGTTGTCTCGCATGTTACATGACCTTAATTCATGATTGTTTAACAAGCCTTTTTACTATATAAATATAAGGAAAACTGCCGTCCCCCTGGCAACCATGTTTTTCAACGGACCGGAACCATTTTCAAACTTAACTCAAGTATCTAGGAAACAAAAGTTCTGACAAAATTTTATGAAAATTGCACCAAAAATATGACTTTAAGAGTGTTGACATGTTTTCACTATATACATATAGAGAAAAATGCCCCGCCCACCACAGGTGACTCGCGTGTTGCTATGATATTAATTAGTGAAAACATCATTTTGAATGATAAATAATCATATTATAAAGAAAAATGATCTTTTCTGAAAAAAAAAATTCACTATCAAATATATATATAACAAGGTATGCAACTCAAAATCACCCCAAAACGGGGTGCATCGCTTTGAACAGCCATATCTTCATCAATTGTGCAGCGATTTTCACGGTCTTATTCAACGTAGAAATGAATTTCCTTTCTGGAAATGTATATGTCTTGCAATATTTGTACAAATGCTGGGTCAACTTTTAATAAATATAACGATACACAACTCGCATGACCCAGTTGACAATGATCATGCAGACTTTATGAATGAAATCTCCAGTTGTAAAGACACACCTCTGCATTGGACCAATGAAATCACTCGTTTGTTTAAAATGTCAGTTAGTTGAAATGTATGTAAACAAAGGTTTCAAACGGCGCTGGACAGTTAGTCAGACAGTCAGCATAATGTAACGAGAAGAACGGTAATAATATTTTTTCATACGTTTTATTGAATTATGGTATCGAGGTACATGAACTTTGTAGGGAAGATGCCCTTACTCCGTGAAGATTTCAGTCTTAAAGACTGCATGATCATTGTTATATACACCTATCGGTGTATAATAAAATAAGAAATTAACGGGTAATAACATAAATATTTTAAACTAAGAGTTATGGTTCCTGTACTTTGGCTCAGTGAGATCTACCTATCTACTATGAACTATAAAGTTGATACCTTAAATAATATTCAAGCTATGCCCAATACAAAAATACTCATGCCAGCCAGATAATCAGTCATAGAGCCTCTGCATCTGAATTAATCTGTGAAAAACATTGTGTCCCTTTTAAAAAGACAATACATGCATAACTGCATAAGTCCATGATGATCTGCTCCAGCAATGGTATGTTCAAGTGCCTTCAAACCTTTCAAAAGTAAACAGTTACAAATTAATTTCTTCTTTTTTAGGCATGAAAAACCATGTGTGAAATAAACTTTAAACAGTAGTTATATACAAGATATGTGTTGGATTCTGTGGAATATCGATTTCAATTCACGAGTGATCATAGACAATAATATTTTCCCGAGTGATGAAGCCATGAAGCCATTTCATAGTAAAACAGTGAACATTTTCACTGTTAATTTTTACTGTTTAAAATAGTGAATTATCCGTTTTAATAATTCACTTCCCTATTCTCTATGAACCTCCGCTTTATAGCATAACATAAATCAAACTATTATTTTGCAGTCGGGTAAATAATGTACGTATAGTCCTCACAAACTGTATGAAGCTCTTTTTTTACCACTGACCTTTAAGTGTTACCTTGCCAACCACCAAACTCTAAACATTCGAGACTGCATGATGAGTAATGAACAGCTGTATTGTGCAAAAAATATGACTTTTGACCTCAAAGTTTCACCTTGACCTGATACTTGACATGTTGTTTTGTCATGGCTACACTTGCAGTAAATTCTGAAAAAATTGAAAGATGGATGATGAATTATATATACATATAGTCCGAACAAGAATGGATGGGCTTTACCATACCTAACTTCAATGCAGAAATGCACACAATCATGCGCAATAACTCAAACACTGTGATTTATCCCATTTTCAACGCGACATTGATGGTATAACACGTTGTGGAATATACTAGCCTGTCTTCAACACTGTGGAATATACCTGTCGCGTGCACGGACTACTTTTCAAATGACGTCATGCGATATGCGCTAAAATTAGGTCGATATTGTTTGGTTCATTGATCGAATTTTAACTTAAAATTAAGAATGTACAACAAGCCATACACATATCACACTATTCATAAATAATCTGCAATGTTTGCTTTCCTATTTAATTCACGTTAGGCATAGAGCTGTGTAAAGTATAAGATGGTATAAATAGCATCACACTGAAATTGGGAACGTCCGATTTTGTACACAGGTATTATTTACTCATTTATCTGTTGTGTACTGGAATGTTTTCCATTCTTTGTGTATTTATATATTAAATTATTTTTTTGCACAATAAGGGCATTTACCACAGATAAATAAAACATTGTGCAAGTTTAAACATAATTATGTTTGTATGCAGAAATCTGCAAATGCAACCGAGTTTACCAACGGCTATTATTAGATAAACTGCTCCGGTTCATTTGAACAGCAGTAATGTAGAGTACATGACGTAGCGTGTGACGAAGAAGAAAGTTTATTGAGTTCATAAACTCATTTGAATATAGTGATAGGATGGCATAAGGGTCTTTATTTAACTATGCTAAAATAATTATTAAAGACCCTAGATGCAAAATCGTCAAATATTGAGTTAAATGGATTAAAAGATGGATTTTAAAGGAAAATTAAAGGTAAGATACTAGTTCTAACGTGTTTTGATTTTTGTTTGTACTTTTGTCGTTCCCTGTTATCGGGATAATGATTTTAACATGGGCGCCATTGGTGCATCGAATCACACTCGGCATACCCATAACATTATATAAAAAAACACGTTCTGCGCGTCCTTAAATTAATCGTCCAAAGTTAGAAAACGTATTGCCCTGTATATTAAGTCAAATAAAGTGTCAGTCGCTGCAATTGTCTGTTTACTCGTCAAAATTGTCAAGGTCGTCGATAGCTAAAGAAACTTCAGCGTACAGTTTATATAGTATTGACAGACCTGTACAAAGTTGCGCCAGTCAAAAATCATAAATAGCGACATGTAAAGTTATGGTAGCCAGAACTAGGACGTCGATGGTGTACATGTATGTTGACATCGACATAATTTTGTCAGAAGAGCAATCGCCGCCATATTGGATTTTGATCATTTTCTTTCGAAAATAAAATGAATTATAGTAAAGTAAAATCTTCTTTTCGCGGTCGTAATGTGTTACAATTCGCATACTGCGTAAAATTGAATCGAGGCATATGGTGATATTTTTACTTGTTTTACAGTTTGTGTGTAAATTTTTTAAAGATTATTTTGTGTACCAGAACAAATATATGTATATCACTTCGCATGGTTACATTTGTTAGATTTTAAGCGCTTTTAAGACTGAATTAAAATTGTTAAGGTTATTAGATCTATTTATGTTAAATGTCACGTTGAAAAAAATGAAATGGGATCAATAGAATACTAGGATTAGGGTTGAATACAGAGAAGTGTATGTTGCTCGGCTCGAACACCGAAAGCGCTCACCAAGGCTCGCGCTCCCGGCATTCTAAGCTTCACAACATAAACTTCTCTGTATTCAACGCTAACCTAGTATTCTGTATATCTATAATGAGCTTACCGCAAACAGGCTCACATATATTACATTATTGATAAAACTTCATGTTTAACTTTTGTAGATCTCAGATTGCTTTTGGTTGGTCATACTGGCCACGGAAAGAGTGCAACTGGAAACACACTTCTTGGGACGGACAAATTTGAGCACAAGACGAGTTCTAAATCTGTCACTCAAAAGACCTCTAGAAAGGTATTTTTAATTTTACAATAAAGAAAAGCTTAACAAAATTTATATTTTAATATGAATTAACTGAAACATTATTTATCAATATTGTATATTGCTGAAAAACATTTGAGGAACATTCTATCATAAATTTGAATTAATGTTATTGTTTGTTTGCAAAACAATGTATACTAACCACTTATACAAATATATATTTCTTGCGTATAAGCCACATTTTCAAAGGTCCATTTTTCCAAAGGACATATAGGTGACCCATATTGTGCTGGATGTCACAAACACATAATGCAATATGCTGGTGCTGAATGATATTCTGTCCAAGATTTTAAACTCTTCTCTCAAGACATAATGATTGTCAATGTCCTGAAATGACATTTCTCTCCATAGCATTTTTTTTTGTTAACCCCTTTTTTCACATCACTAATAAATTAGTATCCAGTCAACAAATATTAATTTTCACAAAATTAAATAATTAAACGAGACGTACCTTGGTTTAGTCGATGTTTGATTGTAATTCTATGAGCAATGGGAGTTTAGGAGATAATTAAATGAGATATGTGCTGCGCATGCGCAATCAATATTTAAAGAAAATAAATTATTTGGGCATTAAATATCCATCTATTATTCCAAAGTTCAAAACATAATTAATGTATAAAGAATATGTATAATATAATGAGCTGGGAGGGAGGGCGGCATTTAATGCCTCCTAAACTCCCATTGCTCATAGAATTACTATCAAACATCGACTAAACCAAGTTAAGTCTCTTTTAATTATTTAATTTTGTGAAAATCAATATTTGTTGACTGGATACTAATTTCTAAGTATCTTTTAATTATTTAATTCGATTCCGCAACATTAAATGAGACTTTGAAGCACATTAATAACCATAACTTGTCTTCTTTGCCATCTTATAACTAAGAACATGTAATGTATGTATTCTGGCTGCTTCGTAAGTCCTCACAAAACTGTAAACTTTAAAGTTAAATCTTTCAAGAAAATGGTATTCACAGGTGACAATTTTCACAAATATGTCAACACTAGATCCACATTCCATGTTTACATATATCGAGCAATTGGAGTACGAAGGTTAAAAACACCTTTCATAAAACGCACTACGTTAGGATGTGACCCATGCAGCAGCAAAATTGTCTAACCTTTTTTCTAATGAAGACAATGATCCACGTACTGTACTCAATGCACTTTAACCAAGACCGTTGTTATACTGCTCTGTCAAAAATTCAAATACATGTTTCACAGAAACTGAAAATCTACTAATTTGTTGTCTATCACAATACTGAAACCATCTCAAAATATAGCATTGATATTCATGCTTTGTTGAATTTCTCCATGATGACATGATAATGTTAGTTGCTGCTCTAGAAAATCCTTGTTTTCTGTATAAGCTTCGGACACCATCCATGCCATCAGGACTAATTTTCCACGAAGTGGATGCTCTTTTATCTGATGTGGCAGATACAGAATGTTCTTTCTTGACAGAGAATAACTGGTTTTCTTGTTAGCATTTTCATGAGAATTGGAAACCATGTCTGTGTTGGCCACACTTGTGTGATGACTATTGCTTGAGCTTGGTCTTGTCTGATCTTGCGAACGCAGCGTTTTAACACAATGAAAGGTGGGAAAATGTAACAACAATCAAACAAATCCAAATGTAAAAGCATCAATAAGTATTGCACCTGGATCTGCTTGCCAGGCACTTCTTCAATTTAGCATTAAGCCTAGAAGCAAATAAATCTATCGATGGACTACCATACATAGAGCAAGCAGAATCAAACACTTGTTCAAACAAGGACCATTCAGTACGATCATTAAAAACTCTAGAAGGTTCATCAGCTGTATTCTGTTTCCCAGGAATATGGGAACAAGAAAGCCAAATGTTCTGTTGTATACAATACAACCAAATGTCTCTGCTGATTTGATCACAAGCAACTGATCGCATGCCACCCATGTTAGTCACATAGCACACTGCTGTTGAGCTGTCTGTTAAAACTTTAATATGCTTATTCTCTAGTCTTGAACGGAAAGACTGCAATACAAACAAAATTGCATATAATTCCAATTCATTAATATATTGTCTCAAGCGCTCCATGCTTGTCCATCTACCACCTGATTCTGCCTCCTCACAGACAAAACCCCAACCTATTAAACTTGCATCTGTTTAAACTGGGATTACCCCTATCCAAACGTCTATTTTGTAAATGAATATTTATTAACCACCATTTTAATTCCCTTTTCATAGCCAGGGAGATATTCATTGTTTCATCAAAATTTCCTCTTGACCGTTTCAATGCATTGATCTTAGAACGTTCTAATTCTCTATAATGCAGTTTGGCATAATCTATAGCAGAAAAACTGGACACAATGAGGCCTATGACCTGTGCAATGTGTCTGATATCTGACATGCTTTTATTAAAAAAATTTACACATTCCTTTGCAAGCCTATACTTTTTATCCACTTGCAATATTTTCCGAATCAATAATATTCCCAAGATAACAAATCTTTCTTGTAGGAATCATTAAAGACTTTTCTATATTCAGCATGAAGCTCCATTTCTGCATTAAAGACGATGTAGCTTTTAATGTAGCAGAACATTCTTGCTCTGTATTACCACATTATAAACTATCCTCAATGAAACCTTTACAAACATGTCCAGCTGATCTCAATTTTGCATACACTGGTTTGAGTTATTCTGTGAATTTTAATGGCATGCAGCATAAACCATTAGGACAACGTGTAAAAGCATAAATCGTATCATTCCACTGAACTCGTAATTTTTTTTTATGGTCTTCAGCTACTGGCACCGAGTAATATTGTTGCAATTTTTTAATTAGCCTTTTTTTGGCCATTTAATTATGTTCAAGATGGGAGTAATGGATACTAATCTGAACTCTTATTGCTCATGTCACACACTTATGATAAATACCAGGTGTAGGCCATCTCTCTGGTGAGGGGTGACTCACATATCTCTTAATTTCTGCAAATTGCTATAAATCTTACTTCTGCTAAAAGCTATAAATCTTACTTCTGCTAATTGCTATAAATCATGGTCACTTCTGAAAATTCCCAGAAATTTGCATATTTGCCAGAAATTTGCATACAAATTGCAAATGTCAGAAATTAGCATATTTGATAATAAAAAGGGGGATTGAGAAGGGGCGGAAACAAGAGAAAAGGACGGGGGAAGGATGCTTTGAATATATAATGTTGAAAACTTGTGTCTTGATATCAATACTTAGATATTTTATATAGACTTTGTGTTACTAATCAGAAGAGTTCTAGTGTATTTCTTGAATAAAAGTGTTAATAGTGATTGTGAAATAAAGTTTAGAAGAAGATATTCGCCTCAGTTTGGATTTAATCATTGTCCATCACATCAACGTGGACTGGTGGCAGCAAAATTACCGCTGAGAAATTGCCCAAACTAATCCATGTTGTTTTGGGCCATGCGCTAACTGACCGTGGGGAGAAAACATTTACACTGGTGGCAGTGGTGGGATTTCTGTGAAAATTAATTTCTACAGATGTATGGACTTTAACACGTGAAACTTTGAGGATTTTTGTGAACATAAAAAGGACTTTTTCTTCACCAATTGATTAAATTATATTTTGATTATCATTGTCTTTATAACCAAAAACAAAAAGTGATTTAAAGATCAAAACAACAATTAACCAACCAAGAATGAGATAGGAAATAACTAAATTTTATGTTCATGTACCTTGGAATAAAATGCTGTGCTTTGTTGTAAGAAGGACAATTCTAGAGTCCTAGTTTGACAATCGAGTAGAGCAGTCACGCTTTCTTGACGTGGCGGCCAATTGGCCGCCGCGCTGTAAAATTGTACTTCATGAACATTAGAAGCGTTGTGTTAGAAATTATTTAACAGATAAATAAATCTTGATGAAAACAGAAATGAAGTTTGTTTGTTACTGTGTGTTCTCCACGAACAATGTGTAATTACGCGACACAGTACATTTTATGGTGCGCAGTGCCAGGATCAACCTGAAGTGCCACTTCTTTCACGGGCCAACGGAGAAAAAAAACGCAGATGGAAAAAAACGGTCAGTGTTTTCATAAATTATGGCAAACAGGGGTTTATTTCAAATTTTATCAAGTAAGAAATAAAAAGTAAAAGGCGTCATGACAACGAAATTTTTAAGAATTGTTTTTAAAAAAATTACGTAGTTAGGTGTTAACGAAATAATTAATCATGTACGGAGAAATTATGCAAGTATCAAAATCAATACAGTTTTTCATTGATCAGTATTTTTTCTAAAATATCGATAAATTGAGTATAAAATAAATGAATAAGAAAGTATTTGAAATTTACATAATTTTATGAGTAATAGAAATACTGAAATTAGATGCGCACAAATAATTGAGGGTATTTAAAGAATTTTCTATATTATTATATGTATTATATGTATTATTAGAATATATAATTATGTACATGTTTGCATAATATAAATATATTTGTAATTGATGGTATTTTTTTAAATTGTTGATATTTTTGCAAGTTTTCATGAAATTAGAATGTATGAGGAAATGAGAATATTTGAAAAATGTTTCATTAATTTGACATAATAGGAATACGGATATATGAGGCGTATACATTTTAATAATTAAGGATTTTTGAAGGCAATTTAATATTTTGATATTATATTAAAGGAACTTATAAGGTAGGAATAAAAATTAGAGAGTATCCGATTTTGACGTCATTTATATAAGATATGAAATAGAAACCTGCACATAAATGGGAATTTAGAGTCGTACACAAAAAAAATCAGTATACTTGACTAATTGTATGTGGTTTTATGCATTAATAAAATAAAGAAATTAGGAGGGTAAACACATTTATAAGAGAAATAATATTGAGTGCGAATATGAATAGGGCAGACACTTAAAAATATTATGTAAATATGTATATGTCATTGTGTTAATTGCAAATATATGTAGGATATCGGTAATATTAAAGGTCTTGAGTAATTTAAACTAAGAATTTAATGCGATCTGTCGCGTAAAGCGCAGTTAAAATATAAAGATCTGTACGCATTAAATTTCTAATATAATTGTTTAAGGGTTACAATTATATTTTATGAGCACGGCTGACTGATCAGCGTTCGGACATACCGAGCCCGAGGTTCTGATAACCTTAGCATTCTCATGAGTAAGAGAATTTATCCCTGTGGCATCGAAGTGTGTAGAATACAGATACTACTGCACCAACCACTGACTCATCAGCTGGGAACTGCCTATCATCAAGTGTTTCTATCCTTTAATCCCAGGACACTCTCCGGGCAGTGGATCCGTAGTGTTGGCCAAACACTACGGGTCAGTGGTTTAGCGTCCAGCTCTTCTCCTCTCGCATCATCCACAGCCAGTTGGATGCTTTTTCTGCAGCTTGTCCAAGTCTGCCTACAGCCCTCTTCCTGTCACCTCCCTTGATCCCAATGTTGCTGAGCATTCTCCATACTGATTGGGCTGGAAATCCTCTGCACCCTATTTCAACGGGGAACAGCCAGGCACTCCAACCGCGACTTTTACACTGTTCTTGTAGCTCAGTGTACTTTCCCATTTTCCGCTCGTAGGCCTCATCACACCTAGTCTCCCAGGGTACAGTGAGTTCTATCATCACCTAGTTTCTTGTCCTTGGGAGACCATATAACTATGTCTGGTCTCTGTGTGGTATGGACTATGTCTGGGAATACCAGCTGTTTTCCTAGGTCGACCTTCATCTCCCAACGCTCTGATTCATCAAGGATAGATGTTGCTGCGGTTCTTGCCTTCTTGGCAGTTTGTCCTTCCTTGACGAATTTGATTGTTGGTACTGCCTTCTTGTTGGTAGGTCTTGTCTTCCTTCTCTCCCGCTCTAGTATGTCTGCTAGCTCCTTGAGGACTGTGTCGTGCCTCCATCTGTAGCTGCCTTTTGTTAGCGCTGTCTGGCAAGATGAGAGGGTGTGCTGCATGGTTCCTGGTTTGTCGCACGGCTGGCACTTTGGGTCTTCCACTAACCCCCATCTGTGTAGATTGAATGGAGATGGCAGCAGATCATATACGGATCTCAGTAGGAATTTGAGTCGTAGTGGTTCGTAGTGCCAAATGTCTACCCATGTCAGGTGTCTTTCTGTGGTCTGCCATTGTGTCCATGCGCACTGCCCTCCCATCCCGACTGCTCTGGCGCGCCTGTCTTCCTCTTCTGAAAGCCTGATCTCATACTGGACCATTTGGCTTCTTTCTTTCTTACCGGCAGTGCTCCAGCGTTGTGGTTTTGAACTGCCCAGGCCTTGTCTTCCTATAGCTGTGGTGCCTACGATGTCTTTGTGTCGTAGCCTGCTTTCTGCCTGGGCGACTGCCTGGCTTGCTGACCACTTTCGCCCTGTGCGTGTCTCGATGCCTGCCTTCCATATCATGTCATCTGATGACTCTTTGAGGGTTACCACCAGTCTTCCTTTGGCAACCTTGAACTCTTCAACTAGTGAGGTCATTGGGAGTTGAAGTTGGTTGGTTCTGCCATACAGTCCAATGCTGGTGAAACTAGGAGGGACACCAAGCCATCTCCGGAGATGATGGTTGATCACTCTCTTGAATCCTTCTACAGTGGTTGTAGCTATCTCGTACAGCATAAGGGGCCACATAAGCCTAGGTAGTAACCCATGTTGGTAGAGCCATGCCTTAAACTTGCCCGGGAGTCCTGTCTGGTCTATAAGCTTCAGGCCATCTTGGAGCTGGTTTTTGACTCTAGTGATGTTATTAGTGTCCTTCAGGCTGGCGTCGTACCACTTGCCGAGGCACTTGACTGGACTGTCAATAATGGATGGAATGTCTTCCCCTTGCACCTGTAGAGTGAATCTTTTGGTGACCTTTCCCTTCTTGATAATCAGGCTCCTTGACTTCTTGAGTTTGAACTTCATTCGTGCCCATGTGACCGTGTCCTGTAGGGCTGTTAGTACCCAGCGGGCCTGTACATGTGTGGTGGTAGTGATGGTCAGGTCATCCATGATCCCCCTGCTGGATGGGAGGTGTATACCTGACGCTGTTTTTGGTCCTCTGGTTTCCCTCTTCGCGGCATTGATGATCAAGTTCATGCCCATCACGAATAGTACCACTGAGATGGTGCAGCCAGTTACTATCCCCTTCTCTAACCTCTGCCATGGCGTTGTCTGGTCACCGATTGAGAATCGAAGCTGTATGCCATCAAAGTAGCCATTTATGATACCCTGTATATGCTCTGGGATATGATAGTGCTTCATTGCTTCTTCAATAAGCTTGTGTGGTATGGAGCCATAGGCGTTGGCGAGGTCTAACCAGACGACTGTGAGGTCATTGGCGTTCACCTTTGCTTCACGGATGATCTGACTGATGGCACTGGAGTGTTCAATGCAGCCAGAGAAGCCCGGAACCCCCCCCCCCTTTCTGTACTGATGTGTCAATGTACTGATTGGTTGTCAGGAACGTGGTCATTCATCTTGCCAGGACAGCGAAGAATATTTTCCCCTCCATATTCAACAGTGAAATGGTTCGGAATTCGGTCACATGTTTGGAGCCCTTTTCCTTTGGAGTAAATATTCCCTCTGCCTGTTGCCAACAATCTGGGACTTTTCCTTTCCTCCATATCACCTTAAGTAGGGTCCATAGTCTTCGTAGTAGCATCGGGCACATCTTGTATACTTTATAGGGTATACCGTTTGGTCCTGGTGCGGAGCCGCTTCTTGCTTTCTTCACTACATCAGATACTTCCTTCATTGTGGGTTCTTTTATGTTTAGTGGAATCGTGGGTTCTGGGACTGGTTCAATTCTTGGACAGCTTCCTAATGGATTATCTCTTGCTGGATCGGAGTGTGTGTCCTTTAGATGCTGTTGTATCTCTTCCATACTGCTTTCAAGCTTCCCAGATTTTCTTTGTCTAGGAGTCCTTTGGAAAACTTGTATGGATTGGCTATGAACTCAGCTCGCCTCTTGGCTCGCTTCTTCCGCTTGTCTCGGAGTTGTTCTGCCTTACGAAGATCGGTCAGTTTCTGTCTGAGTTCATCTCTAAGCTGCTGAAGTCCGGGTCTTTCCTCTATATTTGCTTTTTGGTAGGATTTCCTCAGTGACTTCAGCTCTTTCCTAATCTCTGTGATCTGTCGTTGTCTTCTATTTGGCTGTGCAGGGGTTCTGGTGGGTTTCCGTTTCACCTCACCAAATCGTTCTTTGCCGATAGAGTGGACAAGGTTGGTCAGAGACTTCAGTTTCTTCTCTACTGGCCCTTGGAGTGTTGTTTCCAGGATGGTGTTGAGGTCTTCATCAAACTGTTTCCACAGGTTCCTGTCACTTGTCTTGGGCCATGTAATTCTAACCTTCTGAGCTGTGGCATTAGTATTGGAAGCTGTATTTCGGGTGTTGTGCTGTGTGTCTGTGTTTGGCCTCAGGTCTTCTGGAGTACCTAAAAGCTCTAGAAGAGGGTCATCTTCTTCGAAGATGTCGCTGACTTGCGAGACAATATCAGGATCTGCTGAATTGGTGCGTGGCTTCTCAGCTGCGTAGAGGTCCCCAGTACTGTGGGTTGAGTCCTGACTAGGATCCTCCAACGTCTCACCAGATGTAAAATCTGAGCGTTGCCGCTGCCTTGCCGTGCTCCCGCATGCCGTTCTCCCTTGATGAATACGCAAGCCTCTAAGGTTCTTGCACACCTTTCCACATCTACACTTCACCTCTGCCTTTGTTCCGGTAAATGTCGATTGGACTAGCCGTGTCGTTGTCGTTGAATCCGTCTGATCGAGTCTCTCATCCTCCCCCCCTCTCGGGAGACTCTGGGGGTATTCTTCTGTATCGGAGTCTGTAGCTTGATAGTGGGTGTCTTCTCACGAAGACTGCAATCTGGGATGCTACCCCGTCATGCCCCGGGTCCAGTCTGTTCCTGGTGTCATCTGTCTCTCCAGTGTCACTGTTCTATTCTCAGTCGTCATCCAGTCTTTCCTGGAAGTCACTGGTTGCCCAGATATATGATGTGTAGAATACAGATACTACTGCACCAACCACTGACTCATCAGCTGGGAACTGCCTATCATCAAGTGTTTCTATCCTTTAATCCCAGGACACTCTCCGGGCAGTGGATCCGTAGTGTTGGCCAAACACTACGGGTCAGTGGTTAAGCGTCCAGCTCTTCTCCTCTCGCATCATCCACAGCCAGTTGGATGCTTTTTCTGCAGCTTGTCCAAGTCTGCCTACAGCCCTCTTCCTGTCACCTCCCTTGATCCCAATGTTGCTGAGCATTCTCCATACTGATTGGGCTGGAAATCCTCTGCACCCTATTTCAACGGGGAACAGCCAGGCACTCCAACCGCGACTTACGCTATGGACAGAAGATGCGATGTTGCATAAGAATTATTTGAGTAGTTCGATTAGGAGCAAAGACCTGAATTTTGAGGTATACCGATAAATGTTCTGGTATTATGAATGCATATATATAAAAGTCTGCCCTTTTCATAAAAGTTTATTTAAGAGCGAGCAGGGTCATATGTCGATAGAAAAATACCTAAACTATTATGGTATAAAGATTTTTGATGTTAAGATACGAACGCGATATGTCTGTT
Source organism: Dreissena polymorpha (assembly GCF_020536995.1). Classification (NCBI taxonomy): domain Eukaryota; kingdom Metazoa; phylum Mollusca; class Bivalvia; order Myida; family Dreissenidae; genus Dreissena; species Dreissena polymorpha. The sequence continues at coordinate 53,559,490 of NC_068365.1, forward strand.
TAAAGTTCAATACCCTAGGTAAATAAAGTAGCGCATACCTTTCACAAATTTACTGATAGCACGTACGTAAACTACCGAGAGGTTGTTTAATGTTTACGGGAGTGATTCGATAGTAATCGGGTAATAAAGGTTGTATTTACTTAGACTTCATAGTAAGTTGTCATGACGGTATTTAAGAGGAACTTAAGGGGATATTTATAAATGTTTGCCATGATTTTGAACAACTGATACTTGTATCACCACAACGCAGATAAAAATATCGAGATTTGGAGACAACGCAAAAGAAGAAGACATCGCGAAACAACGCCTTTCACAACGAATTGAAGAAACAATCAACGTGGTTAGCATGGGACATCACGGCGTTTACTCTCAAAGTGAATACCTGGTTCTATCGCTAAAAGAAGACCAACGCAAGAAGTTTTCGAAGGACAACAAGTGACGCAACACTGGACAAAATACTTGTGACGTTAAACACTATAGAGTTAGATGCAGCCGTTCAACTGTTTGACATGCGTATATAACGTATTCGGAATGGTACTTCCGAGGCTTAAGACATCAAAGGGAACACTGCTATAGTTAATACCTTGTGAGCATTATGGCTAATAGAAGATCTTCATGTCCCAAGAAAAGAAGAAGACGCTGGAACCAATAACGAAAATACAACAACATCGGAAACGAAAATAGATGACGCAATATGAACAGCAGAAATAAGATCAGGAACACCAAACGCACGCGTATCGCCAAGGACGACCTGACGATCGGCTTATATTAATCATCACAGCAACAGGGTTAGACCAGATTCGCCTACACGACTTGAAGACGGATCGATCTTAATCTCCGCGACGGCATCAACCGGTCCGACTTAAAGCGACTTCATTCGCCGCGAACCGCAACTTCAATACTACATGGACGACAACAGATGTGCTGAAGACCAACGATCAACAGATGATGTGCTCACATACATCCCGATTGACATTGACATTGTATAACAATAACTAATATATCTATTTCAGCAGAGAGGCTTGTAAAGAAAAATATTATTGTTATCCGCATATTTCCCATCATAGATGTGTTTATATGAATTATGTTTTCAAGTACTTCGTAATTCGATAATTAAATTTCAAAGATTTTTTTGTATCATAAAATACAAAAAAATCAAAATTTTCATGAACATTAGAAGCGTTGTGTTAGAAATTATTTAACAGATAAATAAATCTCGATGAAAACAGAAATGAACTTTGTTTGTTACTGTGTGTTCTCCACGAACAATGTGTAATTACGCAACAATAGCACTACATGCTAAGGTGAACAAAAAAGAAATTAATTGATATTTTGGACAGACATTTAATATTTAGATATATGAGAATCTTTCTCATGCACACAATTAATAAAAATAAAAAAACTTAAAAGGAACACACATCATAATCATCATCAAAATGTCGGTTCATACTGTTTTCAATGATTATTAACTTATATTATTTAGCTGTTTTTGAATAAACTTTGCTTCAAGAGATTCTGATTATTAACTATGAGGAGTAATTGTACATTCTTCATTAACTTCATTAAAAGAACACAGTTATCTCACCAAAATTTTCATTTAATTAGTTGATTGCTCTGCAGTTCATGGTGTTGTTTCTATTGGTATCATTTATTGATTGTATCCTTATAAAAGCTTTGTTCACTTTGTTAAGGAGGATAGTAACAAAGGCTCTGAATATACAAGAAAGATTAATATAATGATCCTTGGAGCATATGGGAAGTTAAAATTAAATGTAACACGTACAAACCAAGATATGGAGTTGTCATATGCAAAACTTAAATTCTCATATTCTCTATATTTCAGGTAGTGCATCGCTTTGGTCGCAAAATAGAAATTGTAGACACGCCTGGCTTTGGTGATACCAGTAGAGATGACAATTTTGTTCAGAGACAACTGATGAAATGCATTGGTTTTACAATACCAGGTTTTAATGCAATTGTGTTTGTTCTGAGGCCAGATAGATTTACTAAACAAATAATCGAAACTGTGGACCGTTTTCTCCAGTTTTTTGGAAAAAATGTTGATGATTTTGCATTCGTTCTCCTGACACATACCACAGGCAAAGAAGACCAAGAGAGTTACTGCGAAGATGGGCATCCTAAATTAAATGACCTGATAAAACGTTGTAAGAAAAAGGTATTAAAGATTGACAATAAAGCAGAACTGAAATTAAAACAGAAATTTGCATGGGATATCTTTCAAGCAGTAGATGAGGCAAATGCAAGAATAAGTGAACCATATTTCACAAATGATATGATAAAACATGTTGATGTGTATGCCTTGAGATACCTGAAAAGGCAATGCAACAGTCCAACAAATGAAATGACTAGGCTTGCAATAGAATGGGATGATCAAATTGGCACTGAAAACACCTCATCAACTGATGATCAACAGAGTTTATTTACAGGTCCTACCGGCCTCTTCACCCTGTCTTTGAGGTCCGACCTGACTGAAGATGAACAAAAACAGTTACTGCGTGAGGACTTTAAGAACACACTTGAAGATGATGAATCACTATTAGACGCAGTATTGAGAAACATTAAAGAAAAGTTTAGTAGGGCTTTCAATGCTTGTACACTGCTTTAAGAACCTGCTTAAATGAATAAAACATTTTGCCTGGTAGTTGAGTATGGGCATATAGCAAAATCAAGACAAAAATCATAAAAGTGATTCATCCCCAAAACTCAACTTTCTAAGTTTATATTTGTATTGTATGTTGCAGTGCAGGAAGAATTTGACTAAGTTATTTAACTCGCGCTTGTCTGTTATTCAAATGATTACAAACTTAAAACTGTTCATTATTTACAATTCTAATTACACATGTAAACAATCAATATTATGCAAATGGAAACAAAAATTAATTTAGGATGTAGTATATAAGAGCTTGGTAAACTACATCATTATAGTGACTTCTTCAAACAAGAAATATGGAAAGTCCACAAACACATTTAAGTAAGCACAATAATAACCATCATTTAATAACAGTGATGTTGACCCCACATGTAGTTTATACGGTATAAAGTCAGTGTTTTTTTTCACCATTTTGGGAATGGGGCCTGCATGCATATGTTCCCTTTGGATTGAGAAATATCGTGTCCTTTTGACTAAAATTGGGAAATTTATGTTGTTGATTTTATGCTTACAAATACTTTAAAATTGATAATAAAAGTGATTTAAATATATTTTTTACTAATGTTCAACTTACAGAGTTGGATTTGGAGATGAACGACATGTTTAGACCTATTAAAAAAATTCTTTTTTTGAAACCTTCAATTGGGAATTTGTAGGTCCCATTTGGGAAAAATATTAACTTTTTTTCATTGGGAATAGGTCCCCCTACCGACCCAATTTGGAAGAAAGAAAAAACACTGGAAGTTAAATTAAAATATCCCATACATCTAGGTCAACTAATTGAGTGGGAAATAATTAAAGTATTGACATAGCAAACAACACATTTATACAAGTGCAATTTTATACTAATATAAAATAATAGCACATATACTTTTGTATTTAACAAAATAATAATTAAGTAACATTTACCTTTACTGCACCTACCTCTTACAGTTGGAGACTTTTCTAACGCAACACGTATTCAAATAATAAAGCTTCCTTATTTTAGAACAGATTTTGTTGAAATTTGGACTCGACTAATTCAATTCATATCTATAACTTCATGTAAATTTAATTGAAATTGATCAACATTAAAATATCAAACATAACATATTTAAAAAAAAATCATAGAAAATGTAAAATTCTCAAAATTGAACATTGTAAAATAATAATGTGAAAAGTAAAATGTATTAACTTACACGTCTTAATGACCGACCGGCTTGCAACATTTTCTCATGAATATTCATATGAGCCTTATTGTTTTTCTAATTAATAGTATGTTTTCCCGGTGTAAAAATCCACCTAGAATGATGAAATTGAAATTAAATTGGAATTATAGAGTGTTGTACTCCACTTGATGACTTTTCTAACGCAGCATTTTTCAAACTTAAATATCTCAAATATGAGTAAATATTTTGATTTAAAATTGTCCATGTGATCATTTGACTACAGTATGTACAAGCAAACAATAAAATAATTCATCCGTTACGATCGGATGCTTTAGCAAGTGGGGAAAGTAGTCTGCATCATGCCAATCGCGCTGCTGCGCTCCTGAAATGTTATAAGAGAAATATTGATTTTTGACAATGCGAACAGCATTGTCCAAGGTATCATACCCATGATTTTTTTTTTCACAATAGCGACCTATGTAAAAGACCGAGCCAGTCTGATTAAGATAACTCGATTTTTCAGTTACTTCCCTTTTGCATTCGCCACTGCGTAGGAGATTGCTCGTCATTGATAACATTCTCCTAGCAGAGTTGTCGTTCGTGTTTCAACATTCAACAATCGCCGCCACCATGAGAGTCTCGATTCAAAACTTTCTTACTGCATAAATTGGCTTGTTTCGCTATTTAGAAGCTGTCATTTAGGATATATGAATTATTTATTCACTAAATCTCCGTTATCAATATAAGTCACATTGTGCTTTATAAATTGTATTCGAGCATTATGCAACTTATTGAATGACTATGATACGCGATATCAACATTTCATCGGGGATTTGCAGATCACCAAGCTGTCCTGAAATTCAACATTGATTACAAACTCTTTACTGGTTTGTGTACTCTTTCTTAGTGTTTGTACTTTTTATCATTTTAAAGTTAAATGAACTGTGTCACAGTAAAAGAGACATTAAGGCGATTGTGGCCAGTTTGGATCTAGATCAGCCTGCAGTCGCTTGAAAGCTGTTTGCTTAAAAGCGTTTTTCTGACAATAACAAATAATTTAATTGGATACTGATTTGACTGCGCTTTTCCTGTGACCTGGCTCAAATAATAGAATTGTCATTAATCAAATTATTTATTTCGAACATTAATCAATTGTTTTTCTTGTTTCTCGGGATCAATGACTCCAGCACTTTCCTGTTGAGAATTGAATACTGCTAAAGGCAATGCTAGGGGGCGTGAGAGATGTTGCACCTTCCAGTATCGCTCGATTGTTCATTGACGGCTCGGTTACTACGTACATGTACCCCGGGTACTCTTAAGTATACTTACATGTATCCCAGGTACGGTAAATATACTAAAATGTACCCGGGAAATTTAACCCTAAATTAGTCGTTGTCGACTATTTTTTTGTAATAATTATATATACACATCAGGGCTTAACACTAACTTTTTTTTCAACTAGCCCGTTCGGGCTAGTAAATGCAGAACCTACTAGCCCTGACCAATTTTTCATGTGCCCTGACCCAAGTATTATAAAAACCTTTATATTTATCATTCAACTTGTATTTTCTTGTGCTTGGAGATGCGCAATTATGATTAAATCATTCTTATTAGCTTGCCTTACTAATGCTATTGAATTCAATATTCATCTATTTAAGACATCTATTTGTAATCTTCACGCCATTTCTAGAGAAATTTTCTTGTTTTTTTTATTTCCTCATACTTTCTCTTACTTTCCTCCTTCCCTTTTCTTTTCGTATCCGAGGAACCCCTATCCCCACCCGTAAAGCCAAACTAAAACAACGACATGAACGTTAAAACCTTTTTTACATAGATTGCCGGGTTACCGTCTTACAAGAAATGGTAAGTGAATCTTAGCAAAATAACATGTTACGGTAGTTGTAACAATTGTACAGGGTTAACTCTCTACTAAAAGCCGGGATCGACCATTAATTTTAGTTTTGCTAATTAAATTGCGTAAAAAATATTGTCAAAACACTTCTAATCTAAATAAAGACTCTATCTTCCTCTAAATGGATTTATTAATCGTCTAAAGGATGGAATAACTTTTCCATAATGGCAACAAATTAAAGTTATTTAAAATTGATAAATAACTATAAATTTTATAGTAACTTTGTGTTAATGTCGAGTTTTATGCCTTCATCATTCCGGATGATCCTGGGCGATCCCGGCTTTTAGTTTCAAACGTATTTTCATTGAGAAAACACGTCACTTCGAGGAAACCAATCAAAAAACGTGTCTAGCGGCATTCTGTTTAAAAAAAGGTACTGACGTGTTTTACCAGGAAAACCGCCGGGGATTTTCTGAATTGTCGGCCTCTTTTTGATTGCAATCAGGGGGTTCCGAATCTATTTCGAGATACGATCCGTTTGTTGCCTCCGAACTCACTCTGGGATTTAATTGTCATCTGATCGTACTGTATTAAGATTTTTGCATCTTTGAAAAGCTTATTTAAAATGCAGTTTATTGATATAGAACATATAATCCCGCCCAAAATACACCTGACCGGTCGGGCATGTTCCTGGGACATGGGCTAGCCCGGACCAAGGTACAGGCAGTGAATGTCATTCGGACGTGCCTTAGTGTTAAGCCCTGCACATTTATGTCAATTTTCTGTAGAATGGCCTCTATATTATCGGAACACATACTCAAAAAGCATGTTGATGCAGTGTTTTTGGAAGAGAAGTGTGTTTAAGATAATCGGTTGTGCGTTTTGAGACATCGGATTTTGGGCATGAATACAACTCGGGTACAGTCTAATATGGACCGAGTACAATTACGTTTATTTACCGTACCTGGGGTACATGTAAGTATACTTAGAGTACCCAGGGTACATGTAAGTATACTTAAGAGTACCCGGGGTACATGTAAGTAGTACCAGAGCCGACAATGACCAATCGAGCTCCATTATCCTTCATGAACCGACTCAAAAAACCGAGTCTGCAATATTTGACTCAATTTTTGGTTTGGTTGCTCTCGAGGGATCGAAAATTTCAGAATCTTCCTAAAAGCCCTACGGGTTTGATCCCCAGAAGCGACATTGAAAACTAGCATACTTTGTTTTCTAAAAGGCTGCTAAACCTGATATACAATGATAATGTGAATTTTCTCTCACATGATGTTCATCAGTCATATTATATAAAAACTTACAGCAGTAGTAAACAACTCGACAATAATTAATGAACGCATCTTTCATTTGTCTTTGACACTTTGATTTTGAAATGGCCTAGATTTAAATATGTGACTGGACTTTACCATGCAGCACTCTTGTAACAGAGCTAAAGTTTAAATGTACCATTGAAGAGCACCTAAATCCAGATTTGCTATTATAGACGTGTGGAAAGTTTTAAGGGTGTGACAAGTAAGCAAACATTGGTCATTACCCAGAGGCCACAACTGATCTATGACTGTATTAAAACAAGAAAAATCAGTGCCTGATTTAGATTTCCTTAGATAGTTCAATAAAAACTAATTTCATAAGCCTGGTAACAGTTTAACGGTAATGCTACCAATGTGTCACACCAGGGCCTTGAATTTGAAATCTAGGACATGCATGGTCATTTCTTCATGAAATCAGGACACAAAATTGTATTTTAATTTTATTTTTTTTCGTACCAACATACACAATTGTGGTGATTGTGGTGATGTAGATAAACTTAACTTGATGCTTTTATATCCATCCTCTCAAAAGCATCGTCACACCAGTACTGTCAGTACTTTGATTAAATTAATTTGATGTTTTCCTGTTGTATCAACCCTCCTAAAATGAAGAAATTGAAATACAATAAAAATAATATTGCTTTTCACCATTTTTACATGCAAAAAAAATAAACCACATCTAAACCATGTATACAAGTGCCCGATTTTCACGGATTAATGATTTTATTGTAATCTTGCACAGAATATTGTCAAATGATCAAGTGTGAAATTTTAAATAAAAATCTTACTGAGATATTCAAGTTTGAAAAGTGTTGCCTATAAAAAGTCTCCAAGTGTAAACTATATGTTTGTATGAAGTTTCATAAAAGTTTTATTATAATAGCTCTATATAAGGTTTCCCAGCTAAAAAGTAAAAAAGTTTACACATCAAAACTATGGCTGACTGCATCCTTAATGGTTACCAGACTTTCTGTGTTTTGTTTGTATTTGAAATTATATAATAGATGATGCATCAGAAGGGTTAAATCATTTTGTTGATGTCTTTGAAGCAAAGACTGCAGATTTTTGTTTCAATTTTTTTTTAAAGCAGTATATTTTCATTTAGTTGAGTTTTTGTTAATAAAATATATCAAAGTGACCATTTCTATTACAAAATTATTTTCTTACATGTTGACACCAGAGCTTTCCACAGGATTTTTTTCAGGAGCCCAGTGGTCGTTAGGGGTAAGCAAGTGAGGGCTGCCCCTTCCATTTTTTTTTTACATTCGTAGAGTCAAATGACGTCATTTGGTACCTCATGACAAGAAAAAACAGCTATAAAGTCATTGATATATTTTTTTACTCTTTACTGCAGAGATACTTATAATCCATGCAACATCAATTCCTTAATTCATCTGTAACAACCTGATTCAATGTATTTCTGCATATTTACTACTTTTCTTGTCTCTATTCATTGCCTGATAATATAATCCATTTTTTAAATCAAATTCTATTCAATATTGATGATAAAAAATGATCAAGAATTTAATTAAAACCATCATTTGCCATTGATCTAAAGTATCAAACAAGGGCTGTTTGTAAAACATGCATGCCCCCCATTTGGGCTGTCAGTTGTAGTGGCAGCCATTGTGTGAATACGTTTTTTGTCACTGTGACCTTGACCTTTGACCTAGTGACCTGAAAATCAATAGGGGTCATCTGCCAGTCATGATCAATGTACCTATGAAGTTTCATGATCCTAGGCCTAATTATTCTTGAGTTATCATCAGGAAACCATTTTACTGTTTCGGGTCACTGTGACCTTTGACCTAGTGACCTGAAAATCAATAGGAGTCATCTGCCAGTCATGATCAATGTACCTATGAAGTTTCATGATCCTAGTCGTAAGCATTCTTGAGTTATCATCCGGAAACCATTTTACTGTTTAGAGTCACTGTGACCTTGACCTTTGACCTAGTGACCTGAAAATCAATAGGGGTCATCTGCCAGTCATGATCAATGTACCTATGAAGTTTCATGATCGTAGGCCTAAGCGTTCTTGAGTTATCATTCGGAAACCATCTGGTGGACGGACCTACGGACCTACCGACGGACCGACATGTGCAAAACAATATACCCCCTCTTCTTCGAAGGGGGGCATAATAAATGTTTTCATACATGTCTATTTAAAGATTAGATGCAATAGACGTCCTGCATAAATTGTGCGTGCTTTTGATTGAGAAAAAGGATCAACAAGAAAGCAGACATGGCCTGTAAAGAATCTAAGCAGAAACACCAGCGTACCGCTAAGGATCCCCACCTAGGAAAGGCAATGATTAAATAAGGATTGGAGTGAAGGCAACACTCCATCAGGGCCAAGCATTCAGCCCCAAGGCTTTCCAGAAATGATATACTTTGACATAGCTGGAGGGTTTGAAGGAAGCAATGGCTGGCTGCGGAACTTCAAGAGTTGAAACAACATCTTGAAAACCCACATTAGAGTGGAGTAGCGATCTGCAGAAAATGCAGCAGTGAATGAATACCCTGCAATCCTGAAGAAGATTATGAACGAAAGGTCAACACTCACCGAAGCAGATATGCAAGGCTGACAAGACCGACCTTTACTTCTCAATGCTGCCCAACTGAACACTGGACAAGTGTACTTATAAGCAGAAAACGCTGCGTTTCATAATGGTGAAAAACCATGTGACCATCATACTGTGCACCAACAGTAAAGGCGCGCACAAGCTCCCACCCTTAGTAATTCGCAAGTTCTCCAAGCACAGATGATGTCTCCATCTGAACTTGGACATGCTGCCCATGGTGTACGACCACATCGCAAACGCTGGATGAGTCATCGATTTTCAATAATTAATTAATTGTCACTTATTTTTCTGCTGTCAGATGTCACTTGCAAAAACAGGCTCCCTACAAAGGCCATACTGTTACTGATTTATTGCAGGGCCAACCCAAACAATATGACATCCAAGGATGAGAAGATTGTTATATCTTTCTTTCAGAAGAAAACAACATCAATGATTAAATCAATTGATATGGGTATCTTCGCAAACTCTAAACACCTGTTCTGGCACAATCTCGGCAAGTCAGTAACAGCCAAGGGCGATCTCAGTCACCCAGACTTTCTGAAGGGGTTGACAATCAAGCGCCTGGTATTCAGAGTCCTGCACATAGGGTCATTTCATTTATGCATGTTCAATTGTAAAAACACCATCTCACAGTTTATTGTACACTTCACACTTCCAGTAAATTACTTACATTTGTGTTTCTTAACTTATAAAACACATTAATTTTGTAGTCTAATTTTTTTTCAATTGAAATTGTGATCATATGGGATAAGTTTATATTTATATATTCATAAAATTCATTTAGTATTACGAAATTGATATAATATGGTTTATATACATGTATTGCTGAATGATACACACAACATGAAAACATAGATGGCACATTATGAGCACCAAACTTATAACGCAGTTTATTTATAACACAGTTTCGCGGCTTGGACCCCATTGACAGTGTTACATTGGAGTTACAGTGTATAAAATACATTTTCTGTCAGTGAGCTAATATAATAACCATTATAAAAACATATTTTAAGTTGAATATATGTAAAACTTATGTAATATCCATAAACTTAAAGCTGAAAATGTATAAATTAAAACAAGAAATGCGACCATGCCAAGAAACTTGAGATATTCAACTTTTCACAGAATAATTTAGTTGAATTAAATTAATTTCTAAGTAAGGTCTTACTCCAAGCTATCTGCACACAAAATTACATAACACTTCCCTATCTCCTTCCAAAGTTATATAGCAGGTAACAATCTTGTTATTATAGTAACAGTGACCTTGACCCAACTGGCCCAAAAGGCAATTCCACCCTAGTTCTCCATGTAAGCTACCTAAAAACAAAATTATAGCACAATATTTGTATCCAAACTAACGTACTTATGAGGAACCTCTCCTTCTATTTAAGAAAGATAGCCCTTGACCCCACTAGCCCCAAATGCAATCCCGTCTTTGATTGGTCTGTAATCTACTAAGACATAACTTTCATCAAAATATTTCCATCCAAAGTGCAGTTATTAATTGCATTTAAATGTTTTATATATTTTAAGTCACAGTGACCTTGACCTCGGCCTAATTGGCCAAATTGATACCCATGTCATTTTAATGGAATGTCAGCCAGACAATATAAGGAATTCTTGAACACAATTATCTATAATCGTTTCGGGTGGTTATTGCTTTATAATTTTCAGGTTTTCAAATCATCAAAGGATGCATTTAAAAGATATTTTAGAGCATGGTAAATGTTCAATATTACTATTCTCTAGCAAAAAACATAACTACAACTAATATTTGCAAATCTGAAACTGTTGGATTTTTTTTCAATTTTGTCAATCAAAACGCGTAACAGTCCCTTTAAACAATATAAAACTTTCCTGAATAAACATAAATGTAAACATACCTCCACCATATTTGCTACAAAAACATCAAAATCACACTTGAAAAATTCTGATGCATCATTTGCTGTCAATAGCCATTGTGACATGCAAATTTAAAATCCCAAATAAAAGTTCAACACATCCCTTCATCCAACTTTTTCATATTCAAACATCCAAAATAACACACCTGACTAAGAACAATGTTTAAATATATTTTGTGATTGCCCTCTGTTGTCTTGCCTCATATGAATATTAGCACCATTAGCTTTAACACTAAAGGTAACAATTTCGGCTATTTATCTTTATGAAAATTGGTCAAAGTTTTTATCATGGCCAAGCTCAAATCTGACTCAAGTGGGGTTGAAAGCTGGGTGACTTTGCCAAAAACCTTGTTACCACTCTACAAGTTGCATTTAAAATACAATTTTGAAACCTGGACATATTAAGACCGAGTTCAAAATTGAGTAAAATGTTTAGTAAAGCGCTTCGTCAAATCTTCGATTATTGTTGTACTACTTCAACTATGAGCACTTTATGACCATCTTGGCGTTCTTGTTGTATTTATTGGAATGAAAACTAGATAACATTCTTTGGGATATGAGAATATTTGAAAAGCAGAGATCTTGTCTATATAGAATAGATATAAACACATTATAATTTTGTGTGTATGTATGTTGCGAATATGAACATATTTAATTTTTTCTTGTTTTTTTGTTGTGTATGTTCTTGCTGTGAATACTAGTTACATTTTTGGGGGTAATTAAATTAATGGAAAGCTCTGTTGTCCATATGGTACTCATAACATGTGTATGTTTTTTATACTGTTAATATGAACATTAAATGTTTCTACTTTTCTTCTGTATAATTATGTAACCGACCAGAAACAAATTGAAGGATTTTCTCTTGTATAATTATGTCACTTATGTGAACATTGAGTGGCTTTACTCCTGTATAATTATAGGTTACTGGTGTCAACATTGGGTTGCTTAAATCCAGTATTATTATGTTACGATGTGAACATTGATTGGCTTTACTCTTGTATAATTATGTTACTGGTGTGAACATTATGTTACTGATGTGAACATTGATTGGCTTTATTCCTGTATGATTATGTTACTGATCATACACGCCATAAATTTTCAGACCAATTCCTGGACATTGAGCTCAATTTTCCAGGGCTTTTGCAGATTTTCCGGGACATGTATACATATAGCAATATATATAGACTTATATGCATTTTGGCATGCATTTCTTTTCACATCGTAAATTGCTAAGTTCGAAAGCCTACATGAAATACACTAGATCTATTAACGTCAAATTAAACATTACTACTTCCGTTACTAGATACAAGCCATGTGATTTTCGTGTTAGAAAAGAGCACCAAATTGCTTTTGTGTACATGTCACATCATATGCAGGAAACGGGTGGGCGTATCCACGGCCGCATAAAAACTTTGTAGCGCAGAGAACCTTGAGATTTCAAATTCACTTATTATTTTTATTGTTATCATTACTGGTGGTTTAGAACAAGACAGAAATAAACCTAGAGAGGATGACAATTTTATATGCTTAATTTCTTTTACTCAACTTCTTTGTCAGTTAAACATGCGAACATAACCTGCTTTCAATTTTTAACTTAACAATGTTGGACTTCAGATGTGTGAACAACTCCTTTGCCCTTACGCAGCGGGAAATTATAACGTAGTATATTAAAGCCAATAAACAACCACATTAAACAATGCCGCCTTTCGGTTTGTCTGCGAACGTGAGACAATCAATATGATAACAGGACCCCTGTTAATTGATCGATTTTAACACGTAGCGTAGTCACCTATTCCGGTAGCTAGGCATTGCCATGGAGAAGTTGTGGATTTAGTGGGAACACAGATTCGAGGTGCAGTAAAGTCAAAGATAAGGTACATGTATATATGGATTTTGTAAAATCCGGGACATTTGACAGATTTGCAGAACTGCGGGACACGTTCTTCATTTCAGGGACAATCCCGGACAATCTGGGACGTATGGCGTGTATGTATTGATGCAAACATTAGTTTTCTTTACTCCTGTAAATGTATGTTTCTGAACATTGGTCGACTTCAATGCTGTACAATTATGTTACTGATGTGAACATTGGTTGACTTTACTCCAGTATAATTATGTTACTGGTGTGAACTTTGGTTGGATCTTCTCCTGTATAATTATGTTACTGATGTGAACATTGGTTCGTTTTACTCCTGTATAATTATGTTACTGATGTAAACATTGGTTCGCTTTACTCCTGTATGATTGTTACTGATGCAAACATTAGTTTGCTTTACTCTTGTAAATGTATACTACTGATTGCTTTACTCCTGTAAGTGTATGTTACTGATGTGAACAGTGGCTGGCTTAACTCCTGTAACATGTATGTTACTGATGTGAACATTGGTTGGCTTTACTCCTGTATAATTATGTTACTGATGTCAACATTGGTTCACTTTTCTCCTGTATAATTATGTTACTGATATGAACATTGGTTTGCTTTACTCCTGTACATGTATGTTACTGACATGAATATTGTCGACTTTACTCCTGTACATATATGTTACTGATGTGAACATTGGTTGGCTTTACTCCTGTATAATTATGTTACTGATGTGAACATTGGTTGGCTTTACTACTGTATAATTCTGTTACTGATGTGAACATTGGTTCCCTTTACTCCTGTATAATTATGTTATTCATGTGAACATTGGTTGGCTTTACTCCTGTATGATAATGGTCCTTATGTGAACATTGGGTGCCTTTTCCCCTGTATAACTATGGCACTTATATGAACATTGGGTGCCTTTCCTCCAGTATAATTATGTTACTGATGTGAACATCGGGTGTCTTTTCTCCTGTATAACTGTGTTACTTATGTGAATAGTGGATGCCTTTTCCCTAGGATAATAATGTTGCTGATCTCAAATTTAAATCTTTTTCCTATTTTTATATTATACACTTGCACAGAAAAAAATTTGGATGAAAATAAGACACAATTATAGCCTGTAATTATGGAAAACACATTATCAGATAAACGTTGACGAGCTATACAAATGAGAAATTTGGTTACATGTTTTTCATTTGAATGAACATAAAATAATTGTATACCTCTGAATTGCTTCTATTGGGAATATACAGTAAAATCAAATGTGATGTCATTGATGATAATACTGAATATCATAATGGTGTGTTTGTATGAGTATGAATTAATCATTATTGTTATGCTTTTGTTACTGCAGCATTTATGCAAGCAAATATTTGACAAAGCTATGCTTTTTGAATGCACTTATTGATAAAATAGAAAATCTAGAAACATATGTGTATGCTATGGATGAGAGCCATTGAAATTTATAATAGTATGTTCACCAGGGTGAAAACATTAAACAGGCAAAAAATGTGTATGTAACTAATCTAGCATTTTGTATGCACTGATATCAATGTTGTAACTTATTGTAACAGAGCATGGTTGATGTTTGTGAGCTTTAAAACTTTTTGTATGTCATGTTTTTATCCCCGAGCTTTTTGAAAAGCGTGGGGATATTGTGGTTATCTCCGCCGTCCGTCTGTCCGTCTGTCCGTCCTGGCCACTATCTTCTCCTACACTATAAGCACTAGAACCTTGAAACTTACACACATGGTTGCTATGAGCATATGTGCGACCCTGCACTATTTGGAATTTTGATCTGACCCCTGGGTCAAAAGTTATGGGGGTTGAGGCGGGCCGGGTCAGAGATTTTCACTCATTTTTTTAGGTTATTTTACTATAATTTCTTCATTTCTACACCGATTGTCTTCAAATAGGTACCGAACCTCTCTTATGACAATACGGTCAATCTCAACTATGCATGGCCCCATTACCAACCCTGGGGCGCCCCGCCCACATAGGCCACGCCCACCCAAAATTGCAGTTTTACTATAATTTCTTCATTTCTACACCGATTCACTTTAAATTGATACTGAACCTTTCTTATGGCAATACGGTCAATCTCAGCTATGCATGGCCCCATTACCAACCCTGGGGCGCCCCGCCCACCCAAAATTGCCTTTTACTATAATTTCTTCATTTCTACACCGATTCACTTCAAATTGATACTGAACCTCTCTTATGACAATACAGTTAATCTCAACTATGCATGGCCCTATTACCAACCCTGGGGCGCCCCGCCCACATAGGCCACGCTCACCTAAAATTGCCTTTTACTATAATTTCTTCATGTCTACACCACTTCACTTCTAATTGATACTGAACTTCTCTTATGACAATACGGTCAATCTCAACTATGCATGGCCCCATTACCAACCCTTGGGCGCCCCTGGGTAAAACATGCGGCGTGGGGATACACGTCGGCCTCTGCCGCGCCATTTCTAGTTATTGTTTGGGCTTAACTGAGCATTAAAAGCTCATTATCATTTTTTGTAATCATTTGCCATATATCTGTTTTGCACCACCTGTTGTAAAAATGTGCTTTATATTAACATTCTGAGAGGGAACCTTTACACTTTTTATCAAAATGCAAGAAGTACCCAGAGCATATTGGTAATAAATATGATTTACCTTTGTTGATTTCCAAACTGCCTCATATGGGGTCAAAAAAAGAGATCTCCAAGTCAAATTGAAGACATTGCCTATAACAATAAAATTCAAATTTTCACCAAAATGTGTGCTCACCAACATTTCTGCAAGGGGGCAGAGCAAATTTATAAGGCTATACTTAAATATTTACAAAGCTTGTAAACACCCGTATTGCCACGTTTGTCAAAGTTGCTTGAGTAAGAATATTTGTCCAAATAATTTGTTCTCAAAGTTGTAAATGGTTCACTTAGGATCAAACGGAAATACTTCAGCAAAATGTGGCATAAGTTGTCTGTGCTCCACATCATAAAATGTTTTAAGGGGTGTTGCGGCAGTTTATTTAACCGAGGATATATATATAGCAACACCAATGATGCTATTATCACAACTCAAAATTTTTGTTATCAGTATCCTTAGAAATGACCGAGTTGGTTCATAATACAATGGTCAGTGGTTCGATCCCAGGTGGGGTTAACTTTTCTTTTTACTTTTTTTTTCTTTCTTTAATTTCATTTTTGTTTTATACTGGAGCCCTTTAGTCCTGTTGTTTACATTTATCAATTTAAATCATTTAATCACAAACTTCAAAACATGCCGAAATCTGTGAACAAGTACTTTTAAGTTATTTATGATTAAGGTCGAGTTTGATACTGTATGGTATTATATTTGTGATTAAATATTGTTTTTTATTAATGTATCTTGGTAAGCTGTTGTGATCCCAGTTAAGATTGTAAACAGTTTCTAATGATTATGCATATTTTTAACAATCTATGTACCGGTACTTTGGTTTTGCCTAATTGCTGTATTTTATGAAATTTGACGTAGACGGTAGGGATAGTTAAAACAAACAAGGGCTGTTTGTAAAACATGCATGCCCCCCATATGGGCTATCAGTTGTAGTGGCAGCCATTGTGTGAATACGTTTTTTGGCACTGTGACCTTGACCTTTGACCTAGTGACCTGAAAATCAATAGGGGTCATCTGTGAGTCATGATCAATGTACCTATGAAGTTTCATGATCCTAGGCGTAAGCTTTCTTAAGTTATCATCCGGAAACCATTTTACTGTGTGAAGTCACTGTGACCTTGACCTTTGACCTAGTGACCTGAAAGTCAATAGGAGTCATCTGCGAGTCATGATCAATGTACCTATGAAGTTTTATGATCCTAGGCGTAAGCTTCTTGAGTTATCATCCGGAAACCATTTTTCTAAGTTGAGTCACCGTGACCTTGACCTTTGACCTAGTGACCTGAAAATCAATAGGGGTCATCTGCGAGTCATGATCAATGTACCTACATGTATGAAGTTTCATGATCCCAGGCATAAGCGTTCTTGAGTTATCATCCAGAAACCATTTTACTATTTCCGGTCACTGTGACCTTTGACCTAGTGACCTGAAAATCAATAGGGGTCATCTGCGAGTCATGATCAATGTACCTATGAAGTTTCATGATCCTAGGCCTAAGCGTTCTTGAGTTATCATCCGGAAACCATCTGGTGGACGGACGGACATACGTACATACGGACGGACGGACGGACAAGTGCAAAACAATATACCACTCTTCTTCGAAGGGGGCATAAAAATCTCTGTTAAAAGTGTGGTGACCCCCTTTTTTTATTTGTGTTTTATGATGAAAATACGTAGATGAACATATTTGAGCAGTTTCGCAGAATTCTATTTGACAGAAAAAAATTAAATTATATTTATGTGGTTACAATAGTAAACAAGAGCACCGCCTTGCGGGTGCAGACCGCTCATCTTTTTGTCTTTTTAAAGGTGAAGGGACTCTCATTTTTAATCACAAAGGAGGGAGGGGTGGAGTTAAGAGTGGTGTATAGTGTGGGGGCGTGGACATTTATTACATTATCTTCCAAAAATGCGGAAAAAAAATGCAAAAAAAAAATAACAAATCGGGGGGGGGAGGGAGTGGGGTGGGTGGGTGGGTGGGTGGGTGGGTGGGTGGGTGGTAATTCTTGGGTGCGATGGTTGGACGGTATTTCAAACATAAAATAATAAAAATAAATATTTATGTTCTTTAACCGCTTAAAAAAAACAAGTTGCTATCTTCAATATTGCAAAAGTATTCATAAAATAAGCGATTTGGGACACATATTTGACCTCTGACCTTGAAGGATGACCTTGACCTTGACCTTTCACCACTCAAAATGTGCAGCTCCATGAGATACACATGCATGCCAAATATCAAGTTGCTATCTTCAATATTGCAAAAGTATTCATAAAATAAGCGATTTGGGCCACATATATTTGACCTCTGACCTTGAAGGATGACCTTGACCTTTCACCACTCAAAATGTGCAGCTCCATGAGATACACATGCATGCCAAATATGAAGTTGCTATCTTCAATATTGCAAAAGTATTCATAAAATGAGCGATTTTGGCCACATATATTTGACCTCTGACCTTGAAGGATGACCTTGACCTTGACCTTTCACCACTCAAAATGTGCAGCTTCATGAGATACACATGCATGCCAAATATGAAGTTGCTATCTTCAATATAGCAAAAGTTATTGCAAAATGTTAAAGTTGGCACAAACCTACCAACAGACCACCCAACCAACAGACAGGGCAAAAACAAAATGTCCCCCACTACTATAGTGGGGGACATAAAAAAAAATGGGGGGTTGGGGGGGGGTATTGTGTGAGGGTGTGGTGGTCATTTGTGAGATGATCTTAAAAAAAAAAAAAAAATAGGGGGGGGGGATTCGGGGGGGGGGTATTCTTGGGTGCAATGGTTAAAACATAAAATAATAAAAATAAATATTTGTGTTTTTTAACCGTTTCAACAAAAAAAATTGGGGGGGGGGGGGGGGCAGTGGGGTGGGGGGGGGGTATAGTATAGTGTGAGGGTGTGGTGGTCATTTGTGAGATGATCTTAAAAAAAAATATATATATATAAAAAAATTAAGGGGGAGGGGATTCGGGGGGGTATAGTATAGTGTGAGGGTGTGGTGGTCATTTGTGAGATGATCTTAAAAAAAAAAAAAATTAGGGGGGGGGGTTGGGGGGGGGGGTGGGTGGTGGGGTGGGTATAGTATATTGTGAAGGTGTGGTGGTCATTTGTGAGATGATCTTAAAAATATATAAAAAAATATAAAAAAATTTAGGGGGGGGAATTCGGGGGGGAAGGGGGTTGGGGGGGTATTCTTGGGTGCAATGGTTGGACGGTATTTCAAACATAAAATAATAAAAATAAATATTTGTTTTAAACCGTTTAAAAAAAAAAACCAATTTGGGGGTTGGGGTGGGGGGGGGGGGTATAGTATAGTGTGAGGGTGTGGTGGTCAGTTGTGAGATGATCTTAAAAAAAAAAAAAAAAATTAGGGGAGGGGGACTCGGGGGGGGGGGGACGATTGGGGGGGAGGGGGCAGGGCACGGGGGATGGTTTGGGTGGAGTCTATTGTGGTATGTCAGGTAAGAGTAGTTTTGTCAAAGTATCAATCAAATCTAATCATAAATAAAGAAGTTATGGCAATTTTAGCAAAATTTAATAATTTGACCTTGAGAGTCAAGGTCATTAAAAGGTCAAGGTAAAATTCAACTTGCCAGGTACAGTAACCTCATGATAGCATGTTAGTATTTGAAGTTTGAAAGCAATAGCCTTGATACTTTAGAAGAAACACAAAATTTAACCATATATTCAAAGTTACTAAGTCAAAAAAGGGCCATAATTTTGTAAAAATGACAACCAGAGTTATGCAACTTGTCCTTTTACTGTACCCTTATGATAGTTTGCGAGTGTTCCAAGTATGAAAGCAATATCTATGATACTTTAGGGGTAAAGTGGACCAAAACACAAAACTTAACCAAATTTTCAATTTTCTAAGTATAAAGGGCCCATAATTCCGTCCAAATGCCAGTCAGAGTTACATAACTTTGCCTGCACAGTCCCCTTATGATAGTTAAAAAGTGTTGCAAGTATGAAAGCAATAGCTTTGATACTGTAGGAATAAAGTGGACCTAAACACAAAACTTAACCAAATTTTCAATTTTCTAAGTATAAAAAGGGCACATAATTCTGTCAAAATGACAGTCAGAGTTACATTACTTTGCCTGCACAGTCCCCTTATGATAGTTAGTAAGTGTTGCAAGTATGAAAGCAATAGCTTTAATACTTAAGGAATAAAATGGACCTAAACACAAAACTTAACCAAAATTTTCAATTTTTTTAGTATAAAAAGGGCACATAATTCTGTCAAAATGCACGCCAGAGTTATCTAACTTTGCCTGCCCAGCCCCTCATGATAGTAAGTAAGTGTACCAAGTTTGAATGCAATAGCATTGATACTTTCTGAGAAAAGTGGACCTAAACGCAAAACTTAACCGGACGCCGACGCAGACGCTGACGCCGACGCCGACGCCAAGGTGATGACAATACCTCATAATTTTTTTTCAAAAAATAGATGAGCTAAAAAATGACGTTTTTTGTGGTGACATAAAAATTTTAAAAAATAAATTTCTTAAAATTTAACTTGTGTACTCCATTTGATTGGCAGTGTGTGGTTTAATTAAATGGTATATGATGTATCTTAGCTTATATAATATCTACATGTTGCCAATTGCATATGTTATTAATCAATTTTACGCAATTAGAGAGTTTTCAGTTTTATTGAAAAAGTACAGGTTATATAATGGTGAATAAAATCAATGTTTTTATTTCATTTTTCATATAGTTTTTGTATATATATCTTAAATATAAATTTTGGACAAAATCTATTTGATGGAAAAAATCAGAAAAAAAACAGCAACACCCCTTAAGATTGAATTGCAAACGTTGAAAGCTATTAAATGCTTGAAATCCATTGTATAGGGTAAATACAGATGACCAGCTCTTATATTATAGAGACAATACTTTGTAATACATTTATTTTGCTATTTTATCCAAAGGCTCCAATTTGTTTTTCTATTCCTTATATATATATATATATATATATATATATATATATATATATATATATAAATATATTATATATATATATATATATATATATATATATATATATATATATATATATATATCTATATATATATATATATATCTATATATATCTATATATCTATATCTATCTCTAGGCATCGATATCTATCTGGCAAGGTGTTGTTTTGTTATATACAGTTATGAATATACTAATTCAGAACTCCAGATAAGAGGCGTATCTGCGTATTTACGCATTTACAAAATAAACAAAAATGGAATATTTCAAAGGTCCATAACTCTGTGAAAAATCATCCGACCAGAACCGGCTGATAATATGCACATCTCCTCTTGGTAGTGAAGCTTCCCATAAAGTTTCATTAAAATCCGGTCATTAGTTGCTGAGAAATAGCCCAACAAAAATTGTGCACGGACGGACACACGGACGCACAGACACACAGACTTACGGACGGACAGAAAAAGCAGCGACTATATGCTCCCCCCAAAATAAATTTTAGGGGAGCATAAAAATGCATACGATCTACATTAACAGAGGAAAGAGGGTGCCGTATATGTTCAAAATAAATGCTCAATATAATTTTCATCAGTAATACACCACTAAAGAAGGGTATACTAATGTACAGAATACTTGTTATTGTCTCGATGTCACCAGATTTGTTTACATGGGGCAAAAATAGGAACCAAAAATATCCTAGTATTGTTGAAATAAAAACAAAGAATCTAGGCAAGAGCCCATAATTGCCAACTAAGATACATGTAGTTATGTTGTCAATGGTAATAGATGTAGTCAATCCATAAAATACTTGTGTACTTTGTTAATAAAGGTTTTTAATTGTTATAACTTAATAATACTTGTTAATTTCACAATATTTGTTAATGAAGACCTTTACTATTATAACTAGTATTTTTTTAAAGAAATTGTGAATTTTAACTAAAAAAAGTTCTGTTGATACTTAATGTTGTTTTTACTTTGAACTGTTTGTGTACACAATTAACTGCTTTCCTTGCTTACCAGTAGTTTGTCATGTCATTGTTTAAGATCCTTCATATTGATTCAATATTTTTGTGGTATTAACAGCATACATTTACTGCAATTTATATATAATTTTAAATACAATTTTTGGTTGTCACATTATGCACAAATAAGCATAGTTGGCCATGTTGCTCATGCTTACTGCAGACAAAAGAAACATCATTTAGTTTTGTTGGAACTTGAAAAAGTGACATGCAAAAGAACAGAATGTATTAATAATAATTTAAAATAAAGATTCTAATAGTAACATCAGAAAAATCTCACAAATGATTCAATTCTGACAATGGATCTCATAAACTCTGGCAATCACACACATTATAGCCCTTCATTTTATGTATGTGTGAATAAAAATTTCTTCTAAAATATTGTATTGATTATTGTATTTACATATCGTCGCTGTCGTTCTCAAACCTCGTAGCTACAAAATGCCAACTTTTCAGGAGAGAGAAAAAAACGTCTCATTTTTTTATAACGATGTTTTAGAAATTGAAATTCTGTAAAAATACCAAACAAATGAAGCTGCAAAATACGGTATAAGCCGTAGACGCGTCAGTCATACTGATAAGTCATACTGACAGTAAGACATGGTATCTACGATATTTTGTCACCACAGTTTTGTCATTTTTATGAGGTACGACAATTCGTCCTAATAGGAAACCTCGTATAGTTGCAAATAAAAAAATATATAAAAACGTTTTTGTCAAATTTGTCCAAACAAAACGACGTACCTATAGGTGAAATGGCGTCGCTACGACTTTTCGCCGGGATAAAAGCCAACAATCATTCTACAACATTTCGTCACGTGGCTTTTCCAAGGGCTCTGATTGGCATAGAGCTACGAGATATAGCACAAAACACGCGCCAGACTTAATATATTCGGAAAAGACGAAAAAAATATTTTGAAAATTTTGGAGCTACGAGGTTTGAGAACGACAACGACGATATGTAACTTCTTTCAAGTCTGTACTGTGGTTCCCAAAAATAGAGTGCAATGACATGGATTTAGTGCATTTAGATGCATAAATTATATACATTGAAACTAAATTTGTCAGACTTTAATTTTTGTTGATTTTCATGGGTCCAAACAAATGTTTATGCTAGAAGGTTTATATAATTTATTATAAAAAATCCATGAATTGACGAAGAATATGCGCAATTTTTTAAATGTATGAAATTTCAGCAATATAAAATGAAGCCAGAATTATAATTCCTAAACAAGAAGCTGCGTTCAATAAAGCATATGACCCCACTGAAAGCCATGTCAGTATTGATTCATGGACCCAACTGATGTCATTGTCCAAAAGTAGGTAAATTTAAAAGTCAACAAGCAAATTTGATGAATAATTGATATTCCTTGCAACATTCATTCTGTTTATGGATGAGAGCATGGTACAATGGATACATGGTATAATCCTTACACAAATAATTAAGTGTAGGGTTATTGTTTTTATGCATTCTATAGACCCGTACAGTTTAATGTTAAGATCTTGTTGGGTATCTGTGATACAGCCCTGACAAGTAACATCAAACAAAAACAACAAAGGGCAATAACTCTTATTTAAGAAAGTGAAGGGTTCTGGTTCTTGTGCGCGGCAATTTTCTTTATTGATATCAATCCACCCATGAAGTTTCATGTTGAAATCTTGTATCGAACCTGAGATATAGCCCTGACAAGTTTGTGACAGAGAGATGGATGAACGGACAGACTGACGGACAGAAAACGTTACATCACTACGCCTAAGGCGACAGATAAAAAGAGGAAAGGTGTTGAGAGTGTTCATAGATAACATCAATACATGTATCAAAGCAAGAGGTATTTATGTTTGACAAAACACATCCATTGTGGTTAACCATGACCTTCTTAATTAGTTTAAGTCCAAAATAAGGTCAATGTCAAGGTTTAAATGAGGTCAGGTGAAGTGGGTTAAATGATAGTGTTCAAAGACATGATCTATTAAAATATAAAGGCTTTTAGTAGGAAAAATTATTGATGTTAAAGACACATGTCATTTAGGGTAAACAAAGAATTTAGACCTTGTGTATTAGTCTTATTTTAAAAATAGGTAAATATCTAGGTCAAAATGAGATCAGATGATGTGGGTAAGTTGAATGTTTTCATAGATAACATCAATGCAAGTATCAAAGCTTTTTAGCATGCCGTTACATGTATGGTATAAAAATGAAACTCGTCATTTTGGCTTAACTGAGCTTTTGAATCTTTTTAGTAGACCATGTCCAAAAGTAGGTTGCTGTCAAGGTCAAATGAGGTCAGGTGATGTGTGTGTGTGGATTATGTGATCATACACATCCTCACTGCAAGCATCAAAGCTTTGTAAGAAAAATTATTTATGCTAGACAAAATGCGTCTTTTAGGGCGAATCCTGTACGGATGGACATTCTTTGTCTGTTTCGTTGGGTTTTCCATCCTTTTCCAACAGTAATTAAGTCATTTGATGGCGGACAGTAAACCAACTCGTGCATTTCCTGGGTTAGCAGGTTTACCAGTACCGAGTGCACTTACTTGGACCAGTAAATGATAACTGCCCTACTTGTACCAGTGGTAAGGTGAGAAAGGATTTCATGTCAGGTATGCCACAACCCTGGCCAACTGAACAGACAGACTGACTGATTGACCCACAATGGTCTTTTTAACAATATTTGTGCCTTTGGCGTGGGATTACAAATAATATATTATAATCTATTGAAATATTCAAGGCATAAATCTCAGGAATATTTAATTATGTGAATTCAGATATCAAACTTGGAATGGACATGGTTTGTTTTTTCAAAACAGAACTGCTCATTTCATGTTTTTTTGTAATATTATATCTATACTTTTAGTAGAATAAGCAATTTTTCATTGGGCCACAACTTTTATATTTCTTGGTTTACAAACACTCGTTTCCGTGACATACATCCACTGAGTAATTACAAATAAATATGTAGTTGCTATCTAAAACATTTTTATGCATTGTTGATTATCACAGATATTTCATCAATTCCTTCTAAATGTATGATCTCCATCGTTAATTCGATCGTTTACGACGTTATTTGCAATTTTTGCCGAGTCACAATTTAATTCTGTATGTCCGCCATCTTGTTAAAATTATTTAGCGACAGGTGCGCATAGCAACATAAAATCGTATAATACGTCCACCTAATACGCGATTCGCATTTTATTCAATTAGTATATGTCTCAGTAATTATTTCAATAATTAATTATCTTAAAGACGATAATGATAAAGAATTAATTTGTTTGTGTTTTTAAATGTAAATATGCGTAAAAATAAATGTTTTGATAACACTGAATTATGCATGAAATGCACAATTTTCATGAGGATAACATTGAGTTTTTCATCAAAAGTCTCTGAAGTATTAGTCCACGATTTTATCGTGGAGGATTACGCATCACCGACCGATTAGTGCGCTTGGTATAACATAGCCTCTGACATTATCGATTGATATTGACACGGGGTTATTCACGCATGACTAATTCACAACCGCGCGAATCTTCGCTGCCTTGGGGCCATTCTCTGATACTAGTCCGCTTAGAAGTTTGGTCAAGGGGCAATTAAAATGTTTTCAATAAGGGTGGAAAACAGCGGGTGCTCATAAAAGGGAAGGGAGGCGGCCTTTGGAAAGGGCAGCATGGCACTAAATGGCTTTGAAAGGGGGCAGCGTGGTGCTACGAAAAAAGGGCATGGCGCCGCGCCACGCTAAAACGGCCTGGGAAAAACACTATAAGCTCCGTTCAAAAATATTCCATTTAACACGATATTCACATAATGTTTCCATTGGTGGATGAATATAGTTGGAGAACTCAAACCTCTTGCATAAATCATACAACTCTTTCTCGCGCAGATACAGCAGGTGTGGCGGGTAGTAGGCTTTCCGTAGATGAGCCGAACGGACTTCAAATTTTCAGTAACAACATTAGCTGTTCCCTACGCAAACAACTAAAAATGTTTCAAATTGCACATTTTCATTGTAGTCATGATATTTGTGAGAAAACAGTTTTTCTGAACATATACCACGCTATAAATATCCATTATATGCATCTTTTGACGATTTAAAAACCTGATAATTATAAAGCGCTGCAACGCGAAACACTTGAATTATTTACTGAGTTCTGTTGTTGTCTTTATATTTTGTGATACTACGAGGATTGCTTATATAAAGTATAAAATACATCACTCGATCATTGTATGAGCACGGATGGTCTAAGCGATAGGCGTTTTCTTCAGGGGTCAGTGGTTCGAGCCCAGTGGAGGGTTACTTTTTTCTTTCTTTAATTTTATTCTTTTTTTTTTTACTGGAGTTTTTTAGATTCAATGTTTACATTTATCAATATAAAGCATTTAATGACAAACTTCAATACATGTCAAAATCTGTGAAAAGGCCCCTTTAAGTTGTGCTTGCAGAAAGCCTTATATCCGAAAGGTGTCCCGACAGTGTTTCTCCATATGTCTTTGAGGATGGCCATTTTTCATCAGAAGCCAAGCCATCTTAGACAACACTGACGCAAAAGAATGGTCATGCTATGGATGGCTGCCCTCTCCAGCACATCGTCATTTGTTACGCCCTCGTTCCATAAAATTCCAAGAACGCGTCCGTGACATTTCTTCTGAGACACGTATAAGGTCCAGGATTTGCTGGCATACAGGAGAGTGCTTAACATGAAGGCCTTGTACTCAGCTATCATGTTGTTTGTGATCAGCATGCTGTTGTTCAACGCTCTCTGTGAAAGCTTGGCAAGGGTTGTTAGGCATTGCCAATCCTCTAGTTTATCTCTGCATCCAATCAGAGGTCATCAGTATGTAGATCCACTGTATGTGAACTGCCCAATCACCTCTAATTCATAGTTGTTGATGGAGTTGAGAGGTGAATTGGCTTGCTGAGCCATCACATGTGTTTTCATTCAGGGCTGATTGTCAGTCAGGCTGAACTTGTAGCAGGACTTTACAAATCGGTCCAACAGTCTCTGCAATTCTGTTTTGGTGTGGATGACCAGAGCAGCGTCACCTGCGAACAGCATGTACCTGATGATCACCTCCTGTACTTTGCTCTTTGCCTAAAGTTAAGTCAGATTGAACAGACTGCCGTCTGACCCGGTGTGGAGATAGTCACCCTTGACAGCAGAGAAGATTCCGAAAAGAGTGGGAGCGAGGACGCTGCTGTGGATATCAAATGCATCTGTAGTCTGTTCAATAAATGACACATGCAAAGAATTTACCCACAAAACTCAGGCGGGATATGTCTTTGTAATTTTTGCAGTGGCTTCTGTTGCTTTTGTTCTTGTACAAGGTGATGATGTTGGTATCTCTAATGTCCTGAGGTTCCCAGCACAGACAGAGCAGGTTACAGAGGATCAAGGAGCACACTTTTGACGCATTCAATAACTCCTGGTGGTATGCCATCTTTTCCTGGAGCTTTTCCTGAAGACAGGCTTAAGATTTCCTTCTTTCTGGTGGATGGTCTCGCCAATGGCAAGCATAAATGAGCTGAGGTTTCCAGGGCGGGGCCCATGGCTTTCTTGATGCCGTTGTACATATCCCCTAATGTTTCCAGTATCGGCCGATAGCTGGATGATCTGCTAGAGCTGAGGCCAGTAGTCATTTGCACATCTCATTGCTAGTCTCTGCACTGTATTCTTTTTCTCTTCATATACTTATATATAATTTTACTACATTTTAATATAAAGATAATTTATGATGTGGAAAAACAGTGATTTTTTTGCCCAAAATTACCGCCCATATTCGGCTGCTTCCCAATCACAAAAATCAACGTTTTTTCCCAAAAATCTGACCAAAAGTTTCCCACAAAAATGCCACATTTTCCCAATAAGATTATAATGTTATTCTGCAATAATGTCGTAGAATGAGAGCCAAGCAAGTGTGTCGAGTTGTCGCCGAACAACAACTGACTTACGTATTGGTTCGCGAATGCAGCCCAATATATACAATTTTACGTTGCTATCCACACATGTCTATATTGCGGAGGATACCGGTGATAGTCGATGTATCAGGATTGAGCACGCCTGTTTTAACGACATCATCCAAAATGGCGGCAAGCAGAAGAGAAATTAGATGAACAGCAAAAATGATAAATAACATTCAAGTTACCAATGGAATCGTCATATGGTTATTTGGGGATAATTTAATGCATGTGTCAATTAACACTAAAGACAACGTAAACAACAAATATTTGTTAGACATCTGCACAGTGAATGTGTGTCACAGAACCCAGTGTTGGAAAATTTGAGTTCAGTCTACTCGCAAAGTGAAAGCATTTAAGACCAGTATCGTTCCAAACTAGTGTATTTAAGAATCTATAGATTATTGCAAGTTTAATATACATGTCAAAGGGTATTAACTAGGGATGCAAGAGGTTAACCGGTTAACCGGTTAACCTACCGAAACGTCCAGTTAACCTGTTACATTTTAGGGAAAAGGTTAACCTGGAAAAAATATATGATTATGTTTTTTTCAGTGAATATTTCGTACGATTTTACATTTTTCGCATGACATACTGCCAACTTGCGCGGGCGACCAGTTAAAACAACATGACGCACCATCGACTGTAATAAATAACGTGTCAACAATCAAAGTAATCAAGCAATTAATCAATACCTTTGTGATAACAAATAAGGGGTACATTTTGATAACTGACACTACTGGTCTTTTGACTCGCTAAAATTTAACTAGCGAACTGCTGTGAGTGGGAGCTTATAGCGAGGACGTAGTTGACACGTTTATTGAACTCGCGATAAAAAACAGTTGAGACATTGGACGGCTTATTTTGATGTTTTGTTAACCAATATCCAACACTAATTGCTCGCAAAAATACCGTGTTTATAAGTAACAATTTTATCGCTAATTGAATTCGTAGTTAAAATCTTGACGAGTTAATGTCCTTTTTCTTTATCAAAAATTAATATCATTATGATAATTTACGTCCAATGATTCCACCATTACCGTCCGATGCAAGTTCTATTTAAGAAAGCAAATCATTAACTATTTAAATAATTAAACATCAATTAAACAAATTAATAAACCCGTTAAATTAAGTATTTGCGTAATTGCGTAAAATGTGCGCGCTATGGTACGTCGACAAACATACGTCACTTTCCGTTTAGAGATCATGATACTTAGTAACTTCGCTATTACATAGATGTACTGATTATATTAAATATTCAACTTACATTTCGTTCAAAATTAATTTTATGTGTGTCCTTTATTTTACGCACATTTTTTTATTGTATAATGAAAATCAAACGATACTACTTCGGTTACAAACGCTAAAATGCAAGCAACAAAATATGCAATTAGCGAATAAGAATAGATGCGGATTCGTTGAACACACATGACCCACTTTACATCGAATTGAAAGGGAAAACCATTTCTATATTAAGCCAATTTGAGTTTAAAAAATTATTACAGTATGAACAAAGAAACACACCATTTTTGTGAGCGATACAGCGCGAAGGTAATATAAGCGGCCAAACCAAAAATAAGTTAATAACATGTGAAAATGAACATTGTGTAGTTCTTTAATTTTTTACTCTTATGCATTTACGCAGGAAAACTAAATAAAATATATAGGATATGTTTACAAAATTATGAAAATATTTTTTATAATTCATTTTATTACGAAACTGGATTGTTATCAACGCAAGCGATTTCAAATTTGAAATTACTTTTGTTTCTACAGAGCGGTATGACATATTTTACGTACTCTAAATGATTTTAACTACTTTAGGCGTTTCGATTAACCGGTTAATAACCGGTTACGGAAAAAGGTTAACCGGTTAATCATTTGTGTAACCTCTTGCATCCCTAGTATTAACTAAACATTGTCTTCATAGTAAGAAGAAATGATAGCAACACTTTATGATATAAACAAGAGGGCCAAGATGGGCCTAGTTCGCTCACCTGAGAAGTGTGTGTTCATTGAATGTTTACCAAATGTATTGGGCTGTTTGTAAAACATGCATGCCTGCATATGGGCTGTCAGTTGTAATGGCAGCCATTGTGTGAATATGAATATATTAGTCATTGTGACTTTGACTACTTTTGACCTTGGTTTCTTGAGTTGTCATCTGGACACCATTTTACAGTGTTGAGTCATTGTTATTAAGACGTTTGACCTAGTGACTTGAACATTATGTTGGTCATCTGCCAGTCATGATCAATGTAACTATGAAGATCATGAATCTAGGCGTAAGCATTATCAGTAAATATCAAGAAACAATTTTATTGTTTTGAGTCACTGTGATGTTGATCTTTGATGTAGTGATTTGAAATTCAAAAGGGGTATTTTTATAATCATGATCAATGTACCTATGAAGTCTTTATCCTAGGTGAAAGTGTTTTTGAGTTATCATTTGAAAACCAATTTTTGTATTTTGAATCACTGTGACTGTCACCTTTGACCTAGTGATGAGAAGATCAATAGGGGTCATTGGTGAGTCATGATCAATGTAGCCAACAGTTAGCAATTTACATTCCAAACCTAAATTTGGTACATGTAGCTGTATATTTTAGAACCCTTTATCAGCAGTAGCATATATCCATTGTTAATGTCTTCTTTAAACACAGCCTGTTGACCACCAACAAATTACAGCAAAATGTTATTCCTGATCCCATACATTAACTTCATAAACAATCAATGTGTGTATCCTTCAGCATGACTCATTCCTTCCTCTCTCTCATAATCAATGTTAGGCATCAATGGGTTAATATCAAATTGAGTTGTGTGTGTTTGTTCTTGTGTACTTGTAGATTTTAGAGCACATATGAACTGTAGTGTCCTAGTCTGATAACAAAATAATAATTGTATAGTGTTTTCATAGTTGACATGTTAAGATTTTAAATTACAAAACAAACAAATGAATTACATTCCATCTTGCATCGTTTCAAGGTCAGCCCACTGTTAGTCTGTCTGGAAATTGTCAATTTAGTGCTTTGTGTTTAATTACCAAAACAAAAAAAACTTTAAACCACAAACATCTTTAAAAAAGCTGCAATGATTATAATGCACACATGTCAGATGGATAACAAAGTTATAAGATGTTCAAAACATCTACATGCTAAATTCCATTTTTGATTGATTTAATAAGAAAATTCTATCAACTTGACCATTATATTGTTTCATGATCCTAGGCGTAAGCTTTCTTGAGTTATCATCCAAAAACCATTTTACTGTGTCAAGTAACCGTGACCTTGACCTAGTGACCTGAAAGTCAATACAGGTCATCTGCAAGTCATGATCAATGTACCTATGAAGTTTCATGATCCTAGGCATAGGCCTTCTTGAGTTATCATCTGGAAACCATTTTTCTAAGTTGAAACATCGTGACCTTGACCTTTGACCTAGTGACTTGAAAATCAATAGGGGTCATCTGCGAGTCATGATCAATGTACCTATGAAGTTTCATCATCCTAGGCATAAGCGTTCTTGAGTAAAACAATTTTACTATTTTGGGTCACCTCAATGTACCTATGAAGTTTTATGATCCTAGGCGTAAGAGTTCTTGAGTTATCATCCAGAAACCATTTTTCTAAGTTGAGTTACCGTGACCTTGACCTTTGACCTAGTGACCTGAAAATCAATTGGGGTCATCTGCAAGTCATAATCAATGTAACTATGAAGTTTAATGATCCTAAGCATAAGCGTTCTTGAGTTATCATCCGGAAACCATTTTACTATTTCGGGTCACTTCGACCTTGACCTTTGACCTAGTGACCTGAAAATCAATAGGGGTCATCTGCAAGTCATGATCAATGTACCTATGAACTTTCATGATCTTAGGCATAAGCGTTCTTGAGCTTTCATCCAGAAACCATTTTACTGTTTCGGGTCACTGTGACCTGGACCTTTGATCTAGTGACCTGAAAATCAATAGGGGTCATCTGTGAGTCACGATCAATGTACCTATGAACTTTCATGATCCTAGGCATAAGCGTTCTTGAGTTATCATCCAGAAACCATTTTACTATTTTGGGTCACCGTGACCTTGACCTTTGACCTAGTGACCTCAAAACCAATAGGGGTCATCTGCGAGTCATGATCAATGTACCAATGAAGTTTCATGATCCTAGGCGTAAGCGTTCTTGAGTTATCATCCGGAAACCATTTTACTATTTCGGGTCACTGTGACCTTGAACTTTGACCTATGGACCTCAAAATCAATAGGGGTCATCTGCGAGTCATGATCAATGTACCTATGAAGTTTCATGATCCTAGGCCTTAGCTTATCATTCGGAAACCATCTGGTGGACAGACATACGGACCGACATGAGCAAAACAATATACCCCCATTCTTTGAAGGGGGGCATAAAAATGTGACTTCCATAGTGTTTGATCACAAGGTTTGACCGAAACCATTTTTGAACTCAATTCTTGTATCAAAGAAACAAATGTTCTGACCAAATTTCATGAAAATTGGGCCAAAAATGTGACTTCTAGAGTGTTAACGTTTTCACTATATACATATAGAGAAAAATGCCCCGCCCACTGGCGGCCATGTTTTTCACCCATCCGAACCATTGTCGAACTTGTCCAAGATATCAATAAAACCAATGTTTTGACCAACTTTCATGATGATTGGGCAAAAATTATGACTTCTATAAAGTGTTTACAAGGTTTCTCTATAGCCAAATAGGGAAAACTGCCACTACATGTATATACATATAAAGAAAAAATGCCCCGCCCACTGGCGGCCATGTTTTTTCACCGATCTGGACCATTTTCGAACTCGTCCGAGATATCAATAAAACCAATGTTTTGGCCAACTTTCATGATGATTGGACAAAAATTGTGACTTCTACAGTGTTTACAAGGTTTCTCTATAGCCAAATAGGGAATACTGCCACTATATACATATAGAGAAAAATGCCCCGCCCACTGGCGGCCATGTTTTTTCACCGATCTGGACCATTTTCGAACTCGTCTGAGATATCAATTAAATCAATGTTTTGACCACCTTTCATGATGATTGGGCAAAAATTGTGACTTCTAGAGTGTTTACAAGGTTTCTCTATAGCCAAATAAGGAAAACTGCCCCGCCCACTGGCGGCCATGTTTTTCAACAGACCTTTTGAACTCAATCAAGATATCATTAAGACAAACATTTTGACAAAGTTACATGAAGATTGAACATAAAATGTGACTTCTACAGTGTTTACAAGGTTTTTCTTTTTTTTGACCTAGTGACCTAGTTTTTGACCCGGCACAACCCAGTTTCGAACTCGGCCGAGATTGTATTGGTGCAAAGCTTCTGACCAAGTTTCATGAAGATGGGACAAGGAATGTGTCCTCTAGAGTGTTTACGAGCAAATGTTAACGGACGGACGGACAAAGACCGGTCAGAAAAGCTCAGCTGAGCAATCAGGTGAGCTAAAAATGCTGTCAAACATGTACTTACAAACAATTTTAATTCTGTTACTTATAATCATATTTAAAATGCTTCATTTTTCCCAATTTCAAGGTTTATTGTGCTTTTTTGCAATTTCATGGTTTAACACGCTAATTTTTTCAATCTAAATGGCACAGGGCTGTATATAACAAATAAAAGCAAACAAAAAATATCTTTAAAAAAAAGATATATCTATGAGATCAAAAATAGCCTTTTTTTCTGTGCAGTTCTTAGCTGCATCACACGCAAATCAAATACAGGGTGTTTCGCCAGATTTCGTGGCTTATTTCACTTTATTAGATGTTATTTCTCAGATATCTATATTTATGGAATAGAAAACCACAAGAAGCATGAAAATAAATGAAAGCATATAGGTCAGCCGGAAACATTAGAATCTTATTTGATATTCGATTCCATTATTAATACGGTAGTATCGTGAATCAACGTGCTCATGCTTAATAAATTGGTCTAAATGGATAAATATTTCTAATTAAATTAATCAAATATAGTCCTTATCATGCAATTGTTGAAAACACATTAAAAATCTATGATTGACATACCATAATAATATTGCCGAATATTTTTATTTAGTATCTTTCTGATCAAAATAAACTTCAAGTGCACATAGTTTACGCGATAGCGTTTATATAACAATTTCTGTAACTGACCGCAAACTGACCTCGATACCTACCGGGTTGGAATGCAATGCATTAAAGTGAGGTAACAATTCCACTGCTGAAACGACGGCTTGTTTAAAGCTTTAAACATTTAAGTGTTTAACGGTAAATTTCGAAATCAATTTTAAATATTTTCGTCAAAGTATATATCAGGTTACTGAACAACAATACTTATATGATTTAAAATTTATGTGTGCACAGAATGCAATATCGTAGTTATTACTAAATATGAGAACACAGTCTTTAAGTACAAACGGTCTAGCGCTGACATTTTTCTAAATATAAAGGGGCACACACTCTGTATTGATGTCGAGAAGTGAGTGTGAAACTGCTCTATCTCTCAAACCTTATCATTAGAGATACAATTGTTTCATGCTGATTACGCAGTTAACATCATTGCTAAACAAACTGTAGTATCCCTTTTCATACCCTATACTTCCCAAAAATAGAAAGTCGATGGAATAACATATTAATGTTAATGTGAAATCTGTTTGTAGATTACACGTTTTCTACTGAGAAAAGTTTCAGGCCTACCGGCGGGAAATTTTATATTCAAATTAATTGGTCGCTTACAAAGGTCAGGCTAAGGTGAAAAGCTGGCGTATACAGCTACGCCGAAAAAAAAATCACTGAAAAAGGTGATGTTGAGGTCATGATATGAGCAAGGGTCCAGGAGTTTCACTCCATTCTCATTAATCTTTCCAACACTGAATTTAAAGACCTCATTTCTCTTTGGCTAAATAATATGAATTAACAAAATTTATATTGTTAAATTAAAATTTGCTATATTAAGAAATTGACTTTTCCTCATTTATGTTTTTTGAGACATATGTATAATTCCTTTGCATTTATCAGGTTGATTTGATAGTTCAATCATCTGCCTGACGAATTTCAGATGTTTGCCCATCATACATTTGCCACCCATACATTTTTTACTTCCTAACAATTATAAAGAAGTCCAAAATGGATTGAATGATAGCCATAGTGGTTAAAGCATGATAAAAAGCAATCATTGTTACAATATTTTCGCAAAGTGTCCCTTTGCTAAAAAGTACCATAATCAACAAATTTATTATGGAGACTATAACAGCATGTATATGTCATAGGGTATAATTAAATATTAAGTAATATTAAACACTTTGTGCTGTTTTAATATTATTGTCAAGTAGTTGTAGTTAGCGCTTATATAAAACCTATAGTCTGTAGCCTTAGTTGTTTTACAGTTAACATATAGTTGAATCTAACCTATTCTGAACACATGCACGGAACATTCAATCATTCACTTTTCCTCCAATATTCAGTTTGCTTGTTGAAAGTTGTTTCAGACGGACATTCTGGATCAGACACAATATTATTTGTGTAGGATATTTTATATTCCTGCAAGTAACTAGTTTAAATCTTCTATTTATTTCCTTTGTCAGTTGTTTGTATAACTATTTAAGGAATCAGATGGTTATGGTTGTTGTTTATCAGTTATTTATTAAAATAACTTATTGTTAGTCATATACACACCGCCATGCAACACAAGTCATAATTAATGTGTATTTGGGCTGTGACATTATCTGGGTACACTCCTATGGAGGCCCTTGGTTAATTATATAAAACCCCGAATCCCTGTATTCGTGGACGAATACCTATTTGAGTTGGGCTGAATGTCACAGTCTGAACTTAGTCAAGTTAGGGGAGAAGTTGTTAGCTCAGGTGGGAGAGCTTTCGCCCTGTAAGCAAGGTGTCCCGGGTTTGTCAGGCCTGGATTGGCCGCACAATTTTCTCACTCTGTGACATACATGTAATTATGCCTAGGAAGAACAGTGTCCATCACCGCTGGCTAACTAGTAAACAAGCTTTATTTTTGCTTAATATATACTTTCACGTGGCATTTGTCCATATATCTTTATCATAAGCTGTTATTCGTTTTTAATGTCTGAGGGCATCACATTTTGCTTCTATCAGTTCTGCCTATGATTCTGTAAATTCAGTAATTGTTACCAGTAAACACCACCAGAAAATAATTTAAAAAAAGACCATGTTCCACCCTTTATAATTTTATAACAAACATACTCAATATAAAACAAGAGGGCCATAATGGCCCTAACCAGTGCTCAACTGAGTCCATAGACACCAAATATAAGGCTTGACCTGTTGATCTAGTTGTATAAACCTCTTCACCCTGATTCTTTAAAGTATATTTGAATTTTTTAAATACTGGATTTGAGTTAAATTTTATTCAAAGACACACAAATAAATGACCATTATTACCTGTAGTATATTGATTTGATTAAACTAAAGTGTTCACAAGCTTTTTTTTACTATATAAATATAAGGAAAATGCGCCCCCCCCCCCCCCCCCTGGCAGCCATGTTTTTCAACGGACTGGAACCATTTTCGAACTCAACTCTAGTATCTAGGAAACAAATGTTCTGACCAAATTTCATGAAAATTGGGCCAAAAATTTGACTTCTAGAGTGTTCACATGTTTTCACTATATACATATAGAGAAAACTGCCCTGCCCCCTGGTGGCCATGTTTTTCACCGATATCGACCATTTTTGAACTCATCCAAGATATCAATAAAACCAATGTTTTGACCAAGTTTCATGATGATTGGGCAAAAATTGTTACTTATAGCGTGTTTACAAGGTTTCTCTATAGCCAAATAAGGAAAACTGCCCCACCCACTGGAACCATGTTTTTCAACAGACCAGAACCACTTTTGAACTCAACAAACATATCATTAAGATAAACATTTTGACATAGTTACATGGAGATTGGGCTTGAAATGTGACTTCTACAGTGTTTACAAGGTTTTTCTTTTTTTTGACCTAGTGACCTAGTTTTTGACCAGCGTGACCCAGTTTCAAACTCAATCAAGGTATTATTGGGACAAATCTTCTGACCAAGTTTCATGAAGATCGGACAAGAAATGTGACCTCTAGAGTGTTTACAAACCAAATGTTGACGGACGGAAAGACGGACGGACGACGAACAAAGACCGATCCCAAAAGCTCACCTGAGCAATTAGGTGAGCTAAAAAGTCAAGAAACATTGAATGTTGCTTTGTTTGTATATAACTATGAAACAAACAAGAGCTGTCAGCATAGGATGACAAATGCCCCCTATAAACGCTTTGATAGAAGTTATGAGCATTTAACCATGCTAAATCCTTGAAATGCACTAAGTGACCCCGTAACCTAGTTTTTGACCCGGCATGACCCATATTCGAACATGACCTGGATATTGTCTAGATACAACTTCTGACCAAGTTTGGTAAAGATCAGATGAAAAGTATTTAAAATAGAGAGCAAACACGAAAAGTGTGACAGACAGACAGACTGACAGACTTACAGACAGACAGTGCAAAAACTATATACCCCCTTTTCTTCGAAAGGGGGCATAAAAATGCCCCACCCCTGGTGGCCATGTTTTTAAAGCAACCAAAACCATTTTCAAACTCATCCAAGATATCATTGGGACAAATCTTCTGACCAAGTTTCATGATGATCGGAAAATTAATGTGGCCTCTAGAGTGTTAACAATGTTTTACTAAAGCCATAAATAGCCATAAGGAAAAATGCCCCGCCCCCTGGGTGCCATGTTTTTATAGCAACCAAAACCATTTTGAAATTAATCCAAGATATCACTAGGACAAATCTTCTGATGAAATTTCATGAAGATCGGAAAATAAATGTGGCCTCTAGAGTGTTAACAAGGTTTTACTATAGCCATATAAGGAAAAATGCCCCGCCCCCTAGGGGACGTATTTTTCAACCAACTGGCATCAAACTTGTCCAAGATATTATTGTGAGGAATCTTCTGATCAAGTTTCATGAAGATCAGACAATAAATGTGGCCTCTAGTGTGTTAACAAGATTTTACTATAGCCTTATATAGCCATATAAGGAAAAATGCCCCGCCCCTTGGCAGCCATGTTTATAAAGCAAACGTAACCATTTTCGAACTCATCCAAGATATCATTGAGGCCAATCTTCTGACCAAATTTCATGAAGATTGGACAATAAATGTGGCCTCTAGAGAGTTAACAAGGCAAATGTTTACTGCGCACGCCGGACTACGCACGACGCACAACGGACAAAATGCGATCACAAAAGCTCACCATGAGCATATTGTGCTCAGGTGAGCTAAAAACAATGCAAAGAGAAACAATACAAACCTGTTAAATAGTTCAAAGCATTTCAGAAAGTTCCACTTCATAACTCACTGAATTCCTCTTTTGAGATTTGTTGACACATATAATGTTGATTTCCACATTCTCCTTGTATCAAAATGTTTATCAATATCAGTATTTCAGGATTCAGGATATTGTTAAAACTTCAACTTTAAAAAGTCCAAACAATGCTTTGAAACTACTATTAAAGCCAGTAACAGGTCCTGCATGGCTCTATGTTAACAAATTCAAATTTGGCTCACAATCTAGAATGAACCAATCAGAAGAGATTATACACATACCAGCAAGCAAGTGAAATATAGCTGTAGTTTCACATTGCAAGTACCAAGTGGGCACGATTTGTTTGTAAGGGGTTTTTGATTGTTTTCAAGTGAACTGTAGTGGTGAATTTTGCTGCATAAAAGCACTGACATTCCAATGGATATTTTCATTAATCAGAGGCAGGCAAACTAAACATTGAACCACAGTGGAAGTACATTATATACTGTCAATATGACATTTTAAAGCAAAGCAGTTAGAATAAGTTGGAGGGAGCTAAATCAAGTGTACTGTAAGACCCTAAATTCAAAGATATTTTATGACCATATTAGATCTATCCCTTGTCCAAAAAGTGAGCAAAATCCGGTTATAACCCAGTTTAAAACCGTGTTAAACCCTGCGGTATTGGCACCGAGCTAAAAGCGTGTTTTTTAGACACGCTTTTTGCTTACCGTAGACACGCTTTTTGCGTACCGACTTGGTTTTTTCTATGTTAAATCTTTGTTTAACTCGCTTAAAGCCAACATAGTGGGTTTTTTAATCATCTTAAGTGGGTTCATAGTGAGTTTTCTTCAACTGTGTTAATCTCTGCGGTATTGGCACAGTGCTTAAAGCGAGTTTTTCAGACATGCTTTTAGCTTACCGACTTGGTTTTTTAGCTTACCAACTTGGTTTTTTCTAAGTTTAATCTTTGTTTAACTTGCTTAAAACCAACATAGTGGGTTTTATAACCATCTTAAGTGGGTTTAAAGTGAGCATTATTTTCTACAAGTTGGTTATTAGAGGGTTTTTTAACATGCTTAGACCAACTTGTTTGAGGAGTTGGTTTTAAGTGGTTAAAAAGTGTGTTTTTTATGTGAGCTAAAAACGGGCTTAACTCGGTTTTTAAGTGAGAGAAAAGTGGGCTGAAAGCAAGCCTTTTTTAATTTTTGCACAGTAAAAACATGCTTTAAACCTTGTTGAAGCAGTATTTTATCTGCGAAAAAACATTAGCATGCTTTAACTGAAAACGTAATTTTCAATCTTTAAAAATATAATCAAACAAATCAGGTACATATGAATAAAATATTTACTGTCTGAATACGAAAACTCACATGTACATTTTTACAGCATGAAAGACATGGAAATAATACATCATTCATATAATAGAACAAAGTACACAATTGCACATATTTCTTGAGAAAACAGGTTAATTAATAAACAAGGGCTGTTTATAAAACATGCATGCCCCCCATATGGGCTGTCAGTTGCAGTAGGAGCCATTGTGTGAATATGTTTTTGTCACTGTGACCCTGACCTTTGACCTAGTGACCTGAAAATTACTAGGGGTCATCTGCCAGTCATTATCTATAAACCTATGAAGTTTCATGATCCTAGGTTTAAGCATTCTTGAGTTATCATCCAGAAACATTTTACTATTTCGAGTCACTGTGACCTTGACCTTTGAACTAGTGACCTGAAAATCAATAGGGGTCATCTGCCAGTCATGATCAATGTACCTATGAAGTTTCAATATCCTAGGCATAAGCATTCTTGAGTTATCATCCGGAAACCATTTTACTGTTTCCAGTCACTGTGACCTTGACCTTTGACCTGAAAATCAATAGGGGTCATCTGCCAGTCATGATCAATGTACCTATGAAGTTTTATGACATGTGCAAAACAATATACCCCCTCTTCTTCGAAGGGGGCATAAAAATGATGTCATACTTAAAACAAAGATAAATTGTTTAATACCAACAAAAGTATACTGAATTCTCAATCTGATAAATATTGACATAAAAATGCAAAAAAGTGCATTGTCCCATTTCGAATTAACGTTTGTGTTATATTGAACATATTAAACAACAACATAAGTACTAATTAGTGCAAAATTAATTATTGAAGCATCAAAAGTTTAATAAATATCAAACAAAATAATATTATTACATAACATCCTAGCATTATACATTAAATATCTTTGTACATCGCCAGCAAGCGCCTCAATGCACCCCATACATCTTCTCCTCCACTTCCACCAGAGGCAAATGGAATTTGTTGGCAAAAGCATCTGAAAATATTAAATCCACCAACCATGTTTTTCAACATAACAAAAAAATGATATGATGAGAAAGACATAAATCAACATAACCTTTCGAGTACAATGAACACATTTATTCATAGTCGGTTAG
The DNA here is from genome assembly GCF_020536995.1 of Dreissena polymorpha. NCBI lineage: Eukaryota > Metazoa > Mollusca > Bivalvia > Myida > Dreissenidae > Dreissena > Dreissena polymorpha. The sequence goes on from NC_068365.1 coordinate 53,600,230, forward strand.
ATTTAAATTAACACATGTAATGGAATGATTTCTACACTTTTTTAGTAATCTTTTGATTGGCAGATTATTGCCAGTACAAAAAGTAAATAAACATTAAATACAAAGCTAACAAGCAAATTCGTTGAATTGATATCCCCCGCCAATATGCTTCTGGACACAAAAGTGTTATATTTGACACTCAAAAAAGCATTTTTTCAAGATACAAAGGGCCATAACTCCATTATTAACAGATGGTGTACAATGCCATTTGGCGTGCATCATCCTCTTATTCATATATATACTCATACCAAGTTTAAATGAAATCGGCCAAAGCACTTCCAAGATATGGCTCTGGACACACCAAAAAAGCATTTTTTTAAGATAAAAAGGGTCATAACTCCGTTATTAACAGATGGTTTACAATGCCATTTGGCATGCATCATCCCCTTATCCATATATATACTCATATCAAGTTTAAATGAAATCCGCCAAAGCACTTCCAAGATATGGCTACGGGCGAACGGAAAGACGGACAGAAAGACGGACGGACGGACAACGCCAAAACAATATCCCTCCGCCTATGGCGGGGGATAATTAGCATCATGAATATACAATGCTATTTTTTAAATTGGGTTCATCAAAATATAACTTTTTAAAATCAGAGGCAAAGAGATTCTTACTAGTCCTCTCTACAATATTTACCAATGATCGCATTCCGCTCTGTACAAGGAAGCTCTGGTCCCGGCGTTTTAGTTGTTGTTGGGGGAGCATGTGGCCAGTTGCTCAGGTGTAAACATGAGGGCCATGCAGCAGGTAATGCCCTCAGCAGCCATGTCTCGTAGAGGAACAGCTGTTTGAGGTAACTGAACAGTAGCGGACAGAGGAGCATGGAATTCAAAGTATGGAGGGACTTTGACCGCATAAGGTGGTGGGACCTGTATAGCAGCAATTGTAAGGACCTTGACCACTTGGGGGACCTGGATGGCAGCAAGTGCCTTAACCTGATCTTGGAGGCTGGAAGGACCTGGAAAGCAGTGTGTGGAAAGACCAGGAAAGCAGCGCTGAAGGGACACTGATTCTGTTTGTGTCTTTCTGTTCTTGAGGATCTCTTAATGCCGGTTGATCTGCAAAAGATAACCACCAAAACACTTTCAAAAGGGCAAGACATTCTTCAAACCTGTTAATTTGAATGTAATCTTTTCGTTCCACCTAAATGTGAATATATTGCTGTTAAAATGTTAAATGCTCATTGTTAAAATAAATAAGGTTGCTTGTTGTTTTGTTTTTTTATTTTTTGCAAGTTTAATCCCGTGATCACATGTGACTTAACTCTTTTCATAAATAATTAAAAGATTTAGTGTTTGACAGAAAATACAGTTTGAAAATGTACCAAGATGATTGGTCTCATTTGGCTGTGTCTGTGGGCTGGTTGGTAGTGACGCCTTTTCTGTTTCACCTGAGAAGCAGCTGGTGCAGAGTAGTCGTTTGGTGGGTTATTGGCGTCATCGGAGTCAAGCATTCCTATAAATCAACAGGTTTAAACTTTCCTTTGTTAAATAACATAAATTTGATCATGTGTTAGTCACATCTAAACAAAGACAAGTGATTTAGATAAAAAATGTTTACTAAATTTAAGCAAGTTGTATCTTGTTAAATCATTATTGTTATGGTCTTTGCTTCCTTGAAATATTTTCAAGCAACTTCATTATTATTAAGAAACAAGAAATATCTTTAAAAAAGATATACGGCGTTGATTGTGGTTGCAGTTAATGAAAGGTAAAGACTTCAATGAATGAGATCAAAGATAGTGAATGTCTTTTTCTGTGCAGTTCTTAGCTGCAGCAAACGCAGTACGGGGATGATACGCGGAGTTTTCGCGGCTTATTTCACATTATTACATATTGCTGGTCATAAACGTATAGCTACAAAACAGAAAACCAAAAGAAGAATGGAAGTGAAATTAAAACATATGAGTCAATCGGCCACACGCGAAGTATCCGTACATATTTTAAATATTTATACGCGCGTTCTTCGAACAAACCTGTTTTAGTGGTTTGTCTGGCGTTGCTATTCGATTCGATTATTAACAGTATCGAGAATCATTGCGCTCATGCTTAATTCATTAGTCAATATGATGGCATAATTCTTGTTAAATTAATTAAAAATAATATTTATCATGGTATTGTTGTAAAACACATTAAGAATCTATTATTGACATACCATATGATATCGCTGGATATCTTCATTTAACATCTGTCTGGTCTAAAGAAAATTCCAGTTCACCTAGTTCACGCTATAGCGTCTTTATTATGTAACGATTATTTTCCTGGCCGTGAACTCCGATCAGCACATAGGGTAGAGTTCAGCGATGACCTGTATGTAAACTCTGACATTCAAACACAGTGGCCGCAAATTGACCCGATATACCTCGCGAGTTGAAATGCAATGCATTAAAGTGAGTCTTCGCTTCCACTGCTCTCTATACTTTAACATGTTAACATGTTGACAGGAATATGGAAGTTAGTACTAAATATGAGAACATAGCCTTTAAGTGCAAAAGTTCTCGCGCTGAAAATCTTCTGAAAATAAAAGGTGGACGCACAAACTGTATTGATGTCGAGATTGAGTGTAAAACTGTTCTATCTATTAAGCCTTTTCATTAGATATAAAATTGTTTCATGATGAACACGCAGTAAAACAGTGTTACAAAGACGCGGACATGTTTCCAATGTTCTGGTCGTATTCTCAAATCAGCCAATGCAGTCAATGAAGTGTATTCATCTGTACTTGGCCGCGGGAAGTTTTATTTGAATTCTATTGGACGCTAACAAAGGTCAGGCTAAGGTGAAAAGCTGGCGTATACAGCTAACGCCGGAAAAGACATGTACTTACTTGAAAGTTCACCCTTCAATCTGTCATAATGGTTTCTGATCAGGGCCCAACGATCACCTGCAATTTATGGAAAATAATATAAATGGGGAAAAACAAACATTTAAATTAGATCTGAAGCAGGACAGGCTGTGAGAAACATGGTTTAGAGCAAGGTTTTCAATCACCAGCAATTTTTTGCATGATTTTTAACAAGTTATCTATGTACATGTACAGCACAAGGCAATCAATTTATAATTCATATTGTTCATGCTTCTTTAAATGAGCGTAGACGGTACTTTCACTTAGTGTATATGAGATATCAAAGGTAAGAAAGAAAAGATTGACTAATTTTGAATGAAGATACGCTTACCGCTTTTCCTTGAAATTTTGCCGTAACGAAATCACCAATAACGTATTAGTACACTTCATTTATCAAAGCAAGAATGGCCCTCAGTCATACCACTGAATAGGCGCGATTTTCCCTTTAATAATTGGCAAAATAGGAAAGAGTACATTACAATTATCGTTGTAAACAGATGAAATCAAGCAGAAACTCCGATGACGATTTTGGCGCGTTGAATTCGACCAATCAAAACGTTTTGGCATATCGTAAACTTACGTCGATAACGGAAATTTACGAGTGTCTTTTCCTATTACTTTTTACAATTTACGAACTTAATTGAGCGTCCCAATTACTCGGCGTAAATTAATGAGTAATTACGATTGCGATCCATTTTAATGTATTTCTTTTCGATGTTTTTTAAATATTCATTTTTGTTTCGTAAAAATATAATTGACGATGTAAACATATTTTTGTTGGTATTAAGAAAAAAAAACGTTGCACATGAGTAAAATGAAATTCCCCATGAGTCTCCTGCGGAGCGACAATCTGATTAACTATTGGATGGCGAATGCAGTCAGAAAAACATGATTATCTGACTACTCGTTTTGTCAAGAGGGCGGATATTCGGGAAACGAATATTGTTATCTTCGTTAGGATATTAAAATCTTGGCTTGGATAAATAAAATGTGTGTGTCGATTAACGATTAAGAATACGTTCTAGAGACGAACAACATGTTAATTATAAATTTACACAGTGAGCGTTTGTCGATGGAACAAATCGTTTTTAAATGGATGACTAGCTGAGTGGCTGAGACAAACATGTTATCAGGCTTTAGTTTGAAAAACGAAAAGACAAACATGGTTGGATTTATACGTGAGTGGATGTGTATAATCAGATTCATTCGCATATTTTTGCTTTATCATGTTTGTCACCCGTCATTAATGGCATGAATGTGAGATGGACTTTAAGAACTTCAATATCACTTAATGTTTTATAGCTTGTATTATTTTCCCCATAATTGCCAATTAAACGTTTAAAACCTCCAATCCATCTGTTAATAAAAGGCAAGCTCCCCCCCCCCCACCCCCAACAAAAAACCACCATAAATCCAAAGTATTCTAGATAAAGAATTTGATAATTTAAAGATAATTTAATAATTTTTAATTCTAGATTGTACTAAGAATTTATTTAATATTGTATTATTGGTGCAAAGTAAAAAACAAACACGTTCATATCAGCTCATAATTATACTTGCACCAGTTCTAAATGGGAAGGAATTTATGTATACACAATTATTTTTTTTACTATTTTGTATTTGCATTTAAAACACTGACTGTTTATAATATTACTAAAACTAGTTTCAGTGAGAAAATGTTGATTAATTAATTAATGGAAACAACAAATACAACTTTCTTTATAATAATGTGATGGTATAAAAACAAGGGCATGGTGTTGGTTCAAGGGGGGCAGGGTGGGGCAGTGGTGTGACAGAGTGCTGCCCCCCCCCCCCCCTTTGTTAGGCCTAGTAGATGGAGCACTGATAGGGATTAATGATATTATGCAAAGGTTATCTAAGGCCATAATCTACTTCAGATGTACCCACTGATAAGGCACATTACAATACCCAAATAACCATAATACACAGCACTGGTAACTTCATTTTATTATGAATATTTTAATATTACATACTGAATGGTGTTAGCAGATAATAATAAAATAATAAATATTATTCTAATTGCCTTTTAAAATGTCTGTTAATATTTAGTGTAGTAGACAATAATTTATTTGGGTTAAATATTAGTGAAAGAAAGTTCACACACTTATTTGTTTGATGTTGAGGAAATATAATAGATACTGGCAAGCCCACATAATATTACTATTGTTTATAGTATAAAAATGTTTTTTGATGATTTAAATCGTTTAAGGATATATTTATTTATAAAATAACAATGTTGTTGATAAAAATGACCTTTCTCATTTAAAATTCACTGTTATTATAAAGGGCTATTAACATGAAAAAATACCCAGTTGAAGAATAATTGTTTCATTTTTTAATTACATTAATGAACAAAAGACCAACTTATTAAAAAAAAGTGTGTTAAAGTGAGTCTTTTAGTCTCGTTGCAACTCTCAAATTATTTTTAACAAAACCAACTTAAAGGGGCCTTTTCACAGATTTTGGCATGTTTTGAAGTTTGTCATTAAATGCTTTATATTGATAAATGTAAACATTAAATTTTAAAAGCTCCAGTAAAAAATCAAAAATAAAATTTAAAAAAGGAAAAAAAGTAGCCCACAGCAGGGCTCGAACCAGTGACCCTCGGAATCCTGAAGTAAAAACGCATTAGCCAACTGAGCTATCCTGCCAAGCATACATAAGATGCGTATTTTATACGTTATATAAGCAATCTTCGTAGTTTCACAAATATAAACGACAGGAACTCTCCAAATTATTCAATCGTTTCGCGTTGCAACGCTTTATAATTTTTAGGTTTTTAAATTGTCAAAAAATGCATATAATGGCTATATTAGACCATGGCAAATGTTCAGTAATACTGTTTCCTGACAAATATCATAACTAAACCGAAAATTTGAGAATCTGAAACAACTTTTTTCAATTTTGTCAATTTACCAAACCGTGAAAAGATCCCTTTAAACTCGCTTATACCCACTTCTGTTTTAAAAAAAGACCAACTTCTGTTATGAAAGACCCGCTTCTGAATCAAAAAGACACACTTAAACTCACATAAACCAACTCATTACTAAAAAGACTCACTTTTCAAACACAAAAAAAACAACTCCTATCAGGGAAAAACTCGCTTAAACACACATCTTCTTAAAATAAACAACTTTAAACTCAGTTAAACGCACATAAATATCACTTTAACTAACAACAAGAGCTGTCTCCATCAGAAGACATTTGCCCCAAAAAAACGCTTGTTCGAAAGCTTAACGCAGATTTGAAACCTAAACGCGGACCCTATGTGTGTGAGTATGGAAAGGCCTTGTCCATATACACATGCATACCAAATATGCAGGTTACATCTGAAGCAACATAGATGTTTTGAGAATTTTCGAGCGGAAACGTAATTTTTTTTATGATTCAAGGGCAATAACTCAAGAGTGCCTGGATAAATTTGGCTGATTATCAAACTTAACCTAGATTTTATTGTCTTACACATTTTTATGAAGTTTAGGGGAAACGAGAAAAAAACTCAATTTTTCTATGATTCAAAGGCCGTAACTCAGGAGTGTCTTGGTCAATTTGTCTGATTATCGAAAATGACCTAGATGTTATTGCCTTACACATTTTCATGAAGTGTGGCGAAGATCCTATGACATTTGCTCGAGTTATTGAGCGGAAACAAAAAAACAACAATTTTACGATGATCAAAGGGCCGTAACTCAGGGAGTGTCTGGGTCAATTTGGCCGATTATTGAACTTGACCTAGATATTATTGTCTTAAACATTTTCATGAAGTTTGGTAAAGATCCTATGAAATTTGCTCGAGTTATTGAGCAGAAACGAGAAAAAACCCAATTTTACGATGATTCAAGGGCCGTAACTCAGCAGTGTCTGGGTCAATTTGGCTGATTATCAACCTTGACCTAGATGTTATTGCCTTGCACATTTTCATGAGGTTTGGTGAAGATCTGATAACAATTGCTCAAGTCATTGAGCGGAAACGAGAAAAAACCCAATTTTACGATGATTCAAGGGCCGTAACTCAAGAGTGCCTGGGTCAATTTGGCCGATTATCGAACTTGACCTAGACATTTTCATGAAGTTTGGTGAAGATTGGATGACAATTGCTTGACTTATTGAGCGGAAACTAATCCGGATGGACTAACTGACTGACTGACTGACTGACTGACTGACTGACTGACTGACTGACTGACTGACTGACTGACTGACGGACTGTGCGATTTCAATATGCCCCCAGAACCTATGTTCTGGGAGCATAAAAACCAACTTTCACTCAGAAAAAACCAGAATACACAGTTTTATGTTGGTTTAAGTGGGGTTTGGTATGAAAGTGGGTTATTTTTTGACAAGGGATATGTACTTTAAGTGTTTGAAGGTAAATTATCCTAACATTAATCGCATATTTTAATGATATTTTGACATGTTATATATACATGTATGCCAGTTATAGTATGAATTGAACTGAACATAAATTTTGTTTTTCTTGTATATGGCAAATGTTTCCCATAATATATATTTAGAAACTGGAATCAGAAGTCTATTTTTTTTAAAGTCCCATTTTGAAATTCTGTATCAATATTTTACTAAATCCAATATTCTACCTCGTTCTTGAACCAGGTACCACCATTCTGTCTTGTTAAAATGCAGAGTGCTAAAAATCTGTCTTTTTAAAATGAAAAGTATAAAAATTCTGTTTGGTATAATAATATGTACAGATACAATTCTGCTTCATTGTAATTCTGCTTAAAAAAATCTGTACAGATTTCGAGGCAGATTCTGGGTGTGTGTTCTCACTGTACAGAATAAATGAATTCTGTCTAGATTCTGGGCAGATTTTGTACAGACTCTGTACAGAATTTGTATAGAATTTTCATACAGGTAATAGAATTTTAGATTTAATTTTTGTAGATCTCAGATTGCTTTTGGTTGGTCAAACTGGCCATGGAAAAAGTGCAACTGGAAATACACTGCTTGGGATGGAAGAATTTCTGCACAAGAGGAGTACTAAATCTGTCACACAAGGGACCTCCAGAAGGGTAATTCACTTTAACTGCAAAAAAATTAAAGTCTCTATAACGCTCAAAATCAACGAAAATTTCGTAAAGTATTTCGTAAAATAAAGTTCACACCTAAACAATCAGTGTTCCTTATAGCAATAGACACAATTTCAACGCTAGATGTGGTATGATTCATAGATTTTTGTAGATACAAAATGCTCGTTTTTATTTATTTGTGACATATTTCCATTTTAATTTCCTGCGAATATATCTATTCATATGACACACGAACACCATGTTAGTGTTCATGTCTCGTATGAATAGATATCGTTGCAGGAAATTAAAATGGAAAAACGAGCATTTTGTAACTACAAACATATATTTTACCAGACCACATCTGGCGTTGAAATTTCGGCAATTGCCATAAGGAACACTGATTTTTAATTGGTTAAGTTTATTTTACAAAATATTGTAACAGACTTATGATTTAAAATGCTGCACAGTTAGAAGGCTCTTTGAAAGACTAGGGTTCACAAATAATTTTGATACTGATGCTTGAAAGGTTTTAATTATGGTCTTGGTCTTGGTCCAATAACAAACTTTTGTTAGTAAATTTCTTTATCAAAGGTTGCAATAAAAATGAATGTAATCTTAATAGCACACACCATAGCTTGAGGTGTAAATAGCTTAGCATTTCAAATATTTAAGGACACATTATATTAGTACCGGGTACATATGTTATGTATAGGTTTTACACACTTTATATCATACAAAGAAGAATACAACAAATGAAACTTACATATGTATCAAGGAATTGATAATTGCATAGCTTTGCCCTCAAACATATCGGAACATGCTTCAGTAAGACTGGCAAAAATGCTTTTTTAATCATCAACAACAACATATCAACAAGGTTTGACAATGTCTCATGTGGGACAGGCCATGGTGGTACACTCAGAAACTGGGCTCTCCTATAACAATCGAATACATTGAATCTAAAGTCCAATATTCTTTACAAGCAGCCAGACAATGTGCTTGGAACATGGCTTACAGGCAAGCCAGCAATACAGTATCTTACAATTTCAATGCCTTTTTTAATCTGTGACCATTATATGCAAATGGATATTAAATTAATAAATTTCAGGGATCTACACAAGACAAGCATTCTTATCTACTAGGTTTGCATACTCCCAGTCAATAAGAAAGTTAGAGTCTGTGACAGGGGGTTTACTATTATAAACATGGTAACCCTAAATACTGGTAACTGAATTGTCAATCAAGATAGTTGCTGGAATGCGTTGATGTTGATGGAAAGTACTTGAGTGACTGGTGGCTGCAACTAAATCCTTACCCTCTTCAGTGCCTACCTGAAACAGACAATACATATACTTTTAATAATCAATATCAATAGCTTTGTAAAACATTGATTATACCCTAAAACTTCTCAGCCATGTTCAAGGACAACTCAGGGATGTGTGGGGACGCTTAGAGTCCTTCACATCTACAGTTCATTGCGATGACATATTTGAAGTTGCAATTTAATCTCTTTGGAAATGCCGAAAAAATTCACTACACATACTACTACCATTTTATGCTGACACTCACACAAGAGCTTGTTTTTGGAAATATATTTAAACAGTTAATGCTGATGTTAAAAAGTTTAATAAGTAGGCCTACATTGATATCATACAAACATCTGTTGTACACATGCACTATTGGTCTTTTTTTCTAAATGAAACCATTTTCAATCAATAAATATATATTGACTATAATGTATTATTAATTTATGAAAGAACATAATATGTTTATCATAATTATGTCTACATGTATCATACATTGTAAGCTTGTATTTTCCATTACATCCTTAACACGTAAATTTAATGTCAGTAACAGCATTGGAAGGCTTTTCAAACGTTTAAGACACGCCCCTTTTACTCATGTAAACAGGACATGCTTGATCCGCTATTGCCCTAATTCTTCATTTCCTTTAGGGTGGTGTAAAATCGTAAATGTTAAATAAAACTGAAATGGTGTTTTGAAGGCAGAAGGACTACTAAATGGCCCTTAAATATATGCATATACTTCTTTCTTACCATCATAGTTATAAACGTTGGCTGCGCTAAATCTCCAACCCCATTCTGGAAATGAGACGGAAGTAAACAAAGACGTATGTACATGCCAGCAAAACACAACAAAACTGTTGACAAAGAGGTGCCCGATTCTGATAAAAAATATCGTGTTTTAAAGAAAATGCCTTGAAAATTCTGTCTGCAAAGTATCCTCTAAAAATGTTAACTATTAATCGTGATACGCATTCTTGTACAGCAAAGTGATCCGCTTTTGGTAATGATCCGTTAATGGTAACTTGACTGCATATAACTTTTAAATTAAAACTAAATATATTAACATTTTAAAATTATAACTGAATAATATTTTAACTTTCATAAAATTATTGATTAATTATATTTGATGTGGGGTGCATAACACTTCTACAAAGCGAAATGAATAAGCAAAGGCAGCAGCTCACATGAAGTGAGCCGAATGCCAAATGCATTAAGGCTAATGCATTTGTAATACTGAATTCATATAAGAAGGGGAACCAGATTTTTTGGTAGTTTTTGTAAAAGATAAACATTAAGAACGGTGTTGTATTATATATTTACTAGAAAAATTACTCTACTGCGTCGTTTTGAATGTATTTTCCACTTGATTGAGTAAATTATTGGACTCAGAGCCGGTTTATTTACCTTGGAATTTTCGAAGATATCACATCTTCTTCATCAGCTGATCACTGGTTTACTGACGTCACAGTCACAGTAAGGGGAAATATTATTTTTTTACTCGCTCACCGACTATCTTACGGAGGATTCCGGATAGTCAATGTATCACGATTGATATCGGAGGTCTGATTTTGATGTTTAGAATGATCTCCCGTCAATAGTAATTTGCGCTAAAATTTGAGGGTTTTAATACTGGTTTCCTTTTTTGTAACGTGAAATATTTATAATGGCTGTGTATGCAGAAACGAAGACTGAATCAGAGACACAATAGCAACTGACTTAAGAAGTACTATAGATCCACACAATATTAACAGCTAGTTAAATTCAGTAGCAACATAGCCAAACACATATAGTAGAACAAAGAAACCCATTAGAAATACAATTAATACAAATTCCGAAAAATTAAATGGAGTTGTCAATAACACACACAAAGTAACAATATATATGAAGTGATTATAAACTGATCAATATGGGGCAAAGAAGATGAAATGTTTGCACAGCAAATGTAACTAGGCAAAATGCAACTGCCAATTGTTTCAGAAAGCATAATTATGCCAGTACATATAACATGTAGTTAAAATAAGAATGTCATTTAACAGCATTGTTCTGTATTAAAATAAGAATGTCATTTAACAGCATGCATGTTCTGTATTAAAATAAGAATGTCATTTAACAGCATGCATGTTCTGTATTAAAATAAGAATGTCATTTAACAGCATGCATGTTCTGTATTAAAATAAGAATGTCATTTAACAGCATGCATGTACTGGCGGATATTCCTTTTTATACAAGAACAGTTTTTGTCAAACATGTAAGAACAGTTTTTGTCAAACATGTCTGAAAATGTACAAAAAACAAATTCAAGAATGCTTTAAGAGAATAAAATTAAAGGATACTTTTGTAAGAACTTGGAACAACTACAGCTTTAAAACGGTTCAAATGAAAGAGCAGTTCTTACAGTGTATATATTGTATGTAACAATTTTAGAACAATAAAAGAACTACATTCTTATGAACTTTTCTTGAACTGTTACAGACTTGAGCGGTTCTTGAACTCAACTTTTCTTAAACTTGTTGTAGTTCTAACAACAAGAAACCGTCGGAGACGGGTGATGCTCCCCAAAGTTTTTTTTTGTCACAATATTGCACTATATATTCTGATAAAAGGAAACGTCTTGAGGGGCATAACTTTGGACAAAATAATACGATGGATGGTTTAGCAACTTAAAAATTTCAAAGGGCCATAACTCTGTAAATAAATCATCTAACTAGAACCCACAAATAACATACGCATCTCCTCAAGGTAGTTAAGCAGTTAAGCTTCCCATAAAGCTTCATTGAATTCCAGTCAGTAGTTGGGGAGAAATAGCCCGGACAAGAATTGCACTATATGTACAGTTTATAGAAAATTTCAAAGGGCCATAACTCTGTGAAAAATCATCCGACCATAACCGGCTGATAATATGCACATCTCCTGTTGGTAGTGAAGCTTCCCATAAAGTTTCATTGAATTCCCGTAATAAGTTGCTGAGAAATAGCTCGGACAATAATTGCACTATATGTACAATGGAAAATTTCAAAGGGCCATAACTCAGTGAAAAATCATCAGACGAGAACCGGCTGATAATATGCGCATCTCCACTTGGTAGTAAAGCTTCCCATAAAGTTTCATTGAATTCCAGTCATTAGTTGCTGAGAAATAGCTCGGACAAGAATTGCACTATATGTACAGTTAATGGAAAATTTCAAAGGGCCATAACTCTATGAAAAATTATCCAACCAGAACTGGCTGATAATATGCACATCTCCTTTTGGTAATAAAGCTTCCCATAAAGTTTCATTGAATTTTGGTCATTAGTTGCTGAGAAATAGCCCGGACAAGAATTGCACTATATGTACAGTAAATGAAAAACTCAAAGGGCCATAACTCTGTGAAAAATCATCCGACCAGAACCGGCTGATAATATGCACATCTCCTCTTGGTAGTGAAGCTTCCCATAAAGTTTAATTGAATTCCGGTCATTAATTGCTGAGAAATAGCCCAGACAAAAATTGTGCACGGACGGACACACGCACATACAGCCGAAGCGGCGACTATATGCTCCCCCCAAAAATTTTGGGGGAGCATAAAAATTACAATTGTTATTGAATTGGTTAGCACTTTTTTAGAACAGTTCTTGCACAGTTCATGAGCTAAATTCAAGAATATTTCAGGAACAATTGTTCAGTAAAAAATCAGTAAAATGTTGATGGCAGAAACAACTGGCGACATACCAGCATATCTCACCCTTGAGCACCTCATACTCATCTTACATTATATAAATTGTAATTTTTAAATGGTAATTCAACCTCATTACCATTACCATCATCATTTTTAGGATTGCTAGTATTGTAGCACTACAACAAAGACAGAAAATAACTAATTTTTGTGTGGGTCTCCCTTCAGGCAATATCAATTACATCAAACCATAATCTTAGCTAAAGATATGCACAACTACACTAATTGCTCATACATACTGTGAAGTTTTACAAAATGCTGAAAGTGACACAAATATGGAGCTACTGAACACGTGCAAACATGAAGTTAAATAGCACAAAAGGGGTATAATTAGGTAAAATTGCAGGTCAGAGTTATGGTCAGTAAGTTCTAACAGTATGGCTCTTAGGTTTTAATTAAATATCACTAGTACAGACACAGATATGGAGTTGTTGCACACGAACCTTTAAATTATAGCACATTAGACACACAAACAAAAGAATGATTAAACTATTTAAAGCATACTGCCTGTTAATTATTGTTTGTTAAAATGTAATTTTTCTCTATTCCATATTTCAGGTAGTGCATCGTTTTGGTCGTACAATTGAAATTGTTGACACTCCAGGCTTTTGTGATACAAGTCAGGATGACCATTTTGTTCAGAGACAACTGATAAAATGCATTGGTTTAACAATACCAGGTTTTAATGCAATTGTGTTTGTTCTGAGACCAGACAGATTTACTAAAGAAATAATCCTGACGGTGGACCTTTTCCTCAAGTTTTTTTGGGAAAAATGTGGATGACTTTGCATTTGTACTCCTCACACATACTTCAAAGACTACAGACCAAGAAAGTTATTTAGAAGATGGCCATTTAAAATTACAAGAGCTGTTAGAACGTTGCAAGCTAAAGGTGTTGAAGATTGACAATACAGCAGAACCGAAATTAAAGCAGAAATTTGCATGGGATATCTTTCAAGCAGTAGATGAGGCAAATGCAAGAATAAGTGAACCATATTTCACAAATGATATGATAGAACATGTTGATCAGTATGCATTGCAGAGATACCAGTCCAGGCCATGGCAAAAAGCAAATGCTGCGTTTGGGGCTTGCAGCTTTGCATTACGATGGAGGTATGAACCAACTAACACTGCAAACGCAGAAAACACGGAAATCACAGAAAACATTAATAGCACTGAAAATGCTGAAAACACTGAAAATGCTGAAAACACTGAATAGGCTGAAAACACTGAAAATGCTGAAAACACTGAAAATGCTGAAAACAATTCTTTAAGTGAAGAACAACAAAGACAAGAGGCAGTACAAAAATCGCGAGAGGAATTTAAGAGATATTTTGAAAATGATGAATCACTTCTAGACTCACTACTTAGCAGCGTTAAAGAAAAATTTAGTAGAATCAAGTCATGTGTACTTCTTTAAGATTGTACTGTTATGAAAAACACACCTTGCCAGGTAGGTGAGTAACGCATATGGCAAAATCAAGAACAATTTCATAAGAAGTGTTTTATCCCAAAAAGTGAACTTTTTTATTTAATATTTTTATATCATCTAGAAGTGCAGGAAGAACTTGACTGACTTTCGAGAAAACGTTTGCTTGTAATTCTATATGGAAGGGTTTACAACTTTTAATTGTCCTTTACTAAATATTGATTAATACGCATGTAATAAATAAGTAAAATTATACAAATATAAACAAACATTAATTAGCAATTTCAAATATAAGAGATTGTTAAACTACATTTTGTGACTCCTTAAAAAAAAAATAATAATTTTTTTTTATTCAATATTAGACAATATACAATGTATACATGTATATGATCATAAAACAAAGTGATTCCATGTAGCATCAATAATGTTCAAACATGTTATACAAGATATGCTAATATATACTTTTTTGACCTTGTGGTTTCCTTTTGATTAAAAAAAAGGTTAATATGTATTGTTTTCATTGGTCGTTTGTGATTTTTAAGAAAGAAAAACAACAGAATAATTATGAATAAGGATCAGTTGCATTAAGTGGGTAGAAAGCATACTGTACTTGTTTATGAAAGTTTAATGTGTTTCCATTTTTGTTCAAATATATTAAGAGTATCATTGTTTAGGGCTATTTCTTTTTCGATTTTAATCTTCAGTTTTAAATAATTGATAAAACAGTTCATTGTAGGTTTTTGTTTTCTGTATTTCATGCTGAATATAAAATATTTCATTAATATAATTATGTAATTCACAGCGTTATTAACCTCTTGTATTTTTAAGGTATTTACCCCTAAACTGATGTCTAAGAGAGATAGTTTAACATTTAATTGTTGTTTCTCTAGAAAGTTTGTCATAATAGATTCCATAAAGATTGAATATGTTTACACTCCCATAAAAGGTGTTCTATTGTTTCAATATGTTCACTACACATATCACATAGATTTGTGTTGGATAGGTTGCACTTAAAAACATATTTATTTGTAGCTATGATTCTCTGGTTGTATTTATATTGAAAATTGCTCAGTGTGCTATCAGTAGTTGATTTATATGGCATGACAAATATTTGTTTCCAATCAAATTCTTGTTCTCCAAGAAGATTTTGCCATTGAGTTTGAGCTTTGGAGATTTCCGTAGGGTTTTTAATTTGAAGCGTGTAAAATATTTTGTTTGTTTGTTTTGTTTTGTTATGTTTTCTACGAATGTTTTTTAAGTACATGGTGTGTTATTTGTATTGGTAGCAGCTTTAATATGTATGGGTATAATACTTTTGATGAATGTGTAGTACATCAGGAAATTACTTGTAGGTATTCTGTATATGTAGCATACGTTTTTAAAAGAATAGAAGTCGTTTATTCTGTAGTCGTACAATTGATCTACATATTTTATGTTTTTTTCAAACCAATGTTTATAGAAAAAGTTTTATTGTTAGTAGTTATATCTTTATTGTTCCATAAAATGATTTTACTGTTTATTTTGGTTTTTAATTATGAGTAACTTTATTATTGTTGATATTTCATTCAAAAAGTAAGGAGTCAACATATGTTTTTAGAATTTTTCTGGTAGAATAATTTCCATTTACTCGTATTGGTATTATCTATATATCTCTTAACCCAACTGCATTTGATTGCATTCAGGCATGAATCTATGTCCGTTAGTCTGATACCTGCATGTTCTACTGGTTGAATTAATTGAGTTCGCTTAATTTTATCAGATTTACCGTCCCATATGAAATTAAATATTTCAGATTTTATATCTTCAATAATATCATTTGGTGGTTTTGGAAGAACTGTTAATGTGTAAATGAATTTAGGGAGCGCAAACGTTTTCAACACGATGTTTTTTCTAATTAGTGTTAGTTTACGATGCTGCCATGACTTTAAACAATTTTTAAATTTTTGTAATTTAGGCAATATGTTTTTTAGAATTGTTTCATTTCCATTGTTTGTAAAGGGTATTCATAACGTTGTTGCTTCATCAGATGTCAAGTTGAATTTTATTTCTTTTTATGTCCCCCACCACTATAGTGGGGGACATAATGTTTTTGCCCTGTCTGTTGGTTGGTTGGTTGGTTTGTGTGTTTGTGTGTTTGTTTGTTTGCTCCAACTTGAACATTTTGCCATAATTTTTGCAATATTGAAGATAGCAACTTCATATTTGGCATGCATGTGTATCTCATGGAGCTGCACATTTTGAGTGGTGAAAGGTCAAGGTCATCATTCACGGTCAAAGGTCCAAAAAAATCAAAGTGGCGCAGAAGGGGACATAGTGTTTCCGACAAACACATTTCTTGTTTAAAATGAATATTACTTTGTTTAAATTTACCTACTCAAAGCACAGTGCATTAACTTTTGTTTAGTTTAAGACCCGATGCCATTCCAAAAATGGTAAGCAATTCTATAAGATTATTCCTTAAATTTATTGGCAAATCAAAAAAGTCTATTAAATGTTGTGGCAATTTGCAGTGATGTTGACCCCTGTGATTATAAGGTAGCTTATAATGTATGAATTTTAATTAAACTATCTAATCTCTAGGTCAACTAATACAGTGGAAAATAATTGCAGTCTTGGCAGAGCAAATCACATATTAATGCATGTGAAAATTAATAATAATAATATCAAATTACTTAGAAAAACTAGTTTTTTTATTTTCATTAACATTGGTCTTGACTGCTCCTACCTTCTATTAAGAGTGTGCTTCCTTATCTTATTCTGAAAATGGGATGTTAAAATTGAGGTTTTCAATGTATTGCCTGGCGCTGCTCTTTTTGGATTTGGCTGTAGAGTTTCTTTAGTTTATTGCTTTAATGGTTTTGTTGTTTAGATTTAAATTATATGTGTTTATATGTGGGTTTTTGTACATATTTCTTGAAATACCCAAGGAATTTTTTTGTTATTTTTTATTAGTTTTGTTGGAATTTTTTATGATGGTATTTTGTAGGTCTTCTCTAAATGTATTCCAAATAGTGACTATGTCTTGGTCAGCATATGTATGATTGATAATTTTATTTGCGTTTCTTGTTGATTTGTTTACAATTTTAAGCCAATCTGCTTTTGAGTAGTTTTTTATTTCTCTTGGTTGAGGTTTTCATCTTCTAAGAGAGGTGGTAAGATCCAGACAGAGAATATCATGGTCAGATTCACCAATAGGCGGTATTGTTTTGAAGTTGTAGATGATAGCAGGATAGTTTGTAAGAAAAAGATCAAGAATTTTATCACATTGTGTTGCTTTGTTTTAACGATTTGTATGAGAGAATGGTCAGCTACTAAATTTCATGGCTTTGTTTCATATTTTTTGGGGGGGGGGGGGCAGCTGGATGTTTTCCAGACAATGTTGCAGAGGTTAAAGTTTCCACTTAAAATAAACATGGATTTTCAGTTTGCATTTAATCTGTAACCAGTATAAATTTCCTTCTGGTCATTCAGTGTATGGCCCAAAACAACATGGATCAGTTTTGGCAATTAACACAGTAAATTTGCTGCCACCAGTCCATGTCATTTTATTTCACAATCAAACATTTATTAAAGAAAGTTCACTTAGAAATATACACATTTATGCTCAGTAATGAAATGTACATTTAAAACATTAAAGTGTTGATCTCAAGGCATAAGTTTTCAATAGTATATATTCAAAGCATCCGTTTGTTCCCCCCCCCCCTTTTTCTCTCCAAACCTCCCTTTATTGGCGTCGCACTGAAGTGCGGCAACTAGTATGTAACACGTTTTTTTTTCGCTTATGGGAGGAGAAGTTATTTTACGGATCAATATATATATTTTTGTTCTCAGAATATCTTGCATAGTGGTGATTTTTTGTTTAAATTTGTGTAAATAAGTACTGCATTTGTGCCTATTACATTTACTACAACATTTATTGCCAATAATGCAAAGCTAATTCTTTAATTAATAACTGATCACAGGGACTGGGCGATAATAAAAGATCACAGGGCCTGGGCAAATACGCGAACCGGTGAAACTTTCTGGTTTTGTATAAAAACAAAACTTCTTTGTTCCACTATCCTAGCAACCACCTAGTTACTAATAAAGGCGCTATAGAGCGCGAAGCGTGACACGTATTATTAATTGTAATAATGAGTCTTGATAAAGGAAGCAGCCGCTTATTAATGGGGAGCACCATCACAGCACCCCAGTCTCATTATTATCAAGTTCTCCTACAGGTTTTTTTATATTAAGAACCACATATAAAAGGCCGCAGGCCTGACCCGTATCTTTCCAGTGGTATGGACCCTTTGGTATGAGCCTTTAACCCCGCTCACTATCCAGTGTTTAAACTTCCGGGTTTACATTTAAACCGACTATTAATAGCTTATTAATATCTTAGTTAGAAGGTGATTTTTCAAGTGGTTCCGTAGGGTAGTGGTTACATGCTCGCTTCACATGTGAGAGGCCCAAGGTTCGAGCCCCAGTAGAATCAAATTATTTTATTTGTGTTCTATGTTAACTTTTTGTTTTGATGTAGACATTTTAGTTTAACTAAATATGCTGTTTTATTGTAACCATTTTTTGTTTTTATTATGCCCATGAAATATATGTGTGAGAGGGTGGGGGGGTTAGTAAACACATTAAAACTTTTACAGTGTTTTCATATCAATGAGTACTCAACCCCTATCGTAAATGAGCAACGTAAGAATAAGTTCGGAATCATCTCCCCTTGAAATTGAGAAAAATATGAAAGTACGCTTACAAGATGAAGCAGATTTTTTAAAACCTACACAGTCCTGTTCCATTAATGAAAACTGCACATGGATGCCAGTAAAAAAAAGGAAACCTATATAAATAAAATGAACTATGAAATATTTGGGGGTTACAACACAAAATCATTGATAATGGTTATTTGGGGTTATAACACAACATCATAGATAATGGTTATTTGGGGTTATAACACAAAATCATAGATAATGGTTAGATAATGGTTATACCAGTATCTTTTTCTATTTTGTTTAAAAGAATCGACCAATATATTAATATTAACAGTAGAAAAAAAAAAGTTCCATGTAACTTCATTGAGTGCCTTTTACACTTAAATTCCCGACGCCCTTTGATGCTTTGCATCAATACTTATCTTGTATACTAGTCAAATAAGACTGTATGCACGTTTCTGGAAATGTTCAGAAGTGACCATTATTTATGGCAATTTGCAGAAATGAAGATATTTTTATAGTAGGGATGCAAGAGATTACAAAAAACAATAACTGGTTAACCTTGTGTTGTAACCGGTAATTAGCCCAGTGTTTTTTTATGGCAATTTCGGGGCCGATATTCGGCCCCATTCCCCTCAAAAAAGAGTTTATATTTTTCCCTTATTTTGTAGAAAAAATCCCCTCGAAGATTTAAAAAAAAAAAAATAAATAAATAAATATTTTTTTATTTTTTTTAGAAACAACTGTCTTATGATAAATATATCTTAAATTTATTTCATAAACAACTAACAAAGTTTATTACTATAATTAGTAGGATTTTTTATTATTATAAAGAATTATATAAAATTAGTTTTTCCCAAATCAGTTGACTTTTCACATGAATTGCATTGTTTCCCAAAATGGCCAGGAATAGGCGTGATGTTACATTGTATCTATATTGTGTCAATATTTGTTGATAAAAACATTCATATGTGGTCAATTTAATTGATAAAAAGGCTCAAATTTGCCATTTTATGGATTTAAAAAATCCCAATTAGACTCAAATTGGCTTGGAAAACTGAGACTTTGCATGACGGCTGAACTGTCTGAAAGTAATGTTGAAAAAATCATTCACATATATATCAGAAAAAGGACTGAGACATTCAGCTGTGAATATTACATTCATACATACATGTGTATTCATAAAATAAATATCATAACATATACAAGAGTGAATTTTTAATTTTCCCCATTTCCTTAATAACGACGCGTTTTTCCCCTTTGGACCCGCCACCATTCCCCTATAGGTGAAAAAAAACACTGTAGCCGGTAAACTGAAAAACATTTAGTAGTTTAAGTATACTTTTAACATGTCATATCGCTTGTTCATGTACTCAATAGAAATAAAAGTAATTTGAGGTCGAGTGCTTTGATAAAATATCAGTTTATTAATAACAATGTATTAAAACATTTATTTTTTGTAATTTTGTAAATGAAAGCTTTATTTTGTATTATTTTTTCCTGCATAAAAGCATTTAAAGTAAAAGTTTTAAGAACTACACATTGTTCATTTTTACTTGTCATTAATATATTTTTGGTTGCACCGCTTATATTACCTTAGCGTCATATTGCTCACAATAATGATGTGTTTCTTTGTTCATTCTGTTTTATTTTTTAACTTAAATTAACTTTATCTAAAATGTTTTTAAATAATTGTTAAACTAGTGCAAAACGATCGCACAGTTCAAACAAAACAGCGAGTATTCATGCAGAACATGCACACAACAACGGTGTTCATTTTGTCAAGAACATGACTTTGTCCATAAGCTTATGGCTGATGCAGTTGTGAGCCTTAGAAACAAGATTATCTGTTTTCGAGAACATACGCTCCCTTGGCACGGATGTCGTTGGCACGATAAAAAGCATCCTGGGCCACATGCTTGGGAAACGTTGTTCATTTTCACACCGCCATATCAACAAGTCGCCATAGGGTTGACAAATCACGCGCATGTTTGTTAACATACCATACGGCGCAACTTAATTTCATTAATACCTTATTTAATTATTTTATTTTGTAAAACAACTTTTTAATAGATGATAATTAAGTAAACGAGTTTAATAAATTGCTTTCTTAAACAAAACGTGCCTCAAACGGTTACTAAGTGCTGTCATCGTTTGTGACGTAAATTAGTAATAATAATAATAATTTCTGATAAAACAAATACGAAGTTAACACGAAAAGTTTTTGTGGGCAGATGACAGTTGTAATTATTTTTTATACCAACTTTGTTGAGAGTTTTTAGCAAGTTGAGAAGAAAAAATTAGTGAGTAGTTTGAGTATATTTTTAATTTAATTGGTTTATTTGAGGACAGAGTAGAAAAGAGATTTAGAGAAAAAGGAATATCTTACTTCATCAAGACAACGATATCAAGGGACGTTACTCTTGTGGTTTTGTTCTAAATGTTGTTGAAGTTTCCCCTGAAAACAGCACCTGTAACTACCTTCAACTACGAAAAAAGGGTGTATAAGGAAGCTTTGCTAAGTGTAATCAATATTTATATTATTACCAGGGATCATATTTTCCCGCAACATCAATCGTTCCAAATTTAAATGGGGAAAAAGTGTCCGAAAATTTATATTCGAAATCATGACAAATTACGTTAAAATATATACCATTGATTTTGCTATTCATGAAGATGGTATAATAAATGTACAAGTTAAATTCCCTTAGGCATTATTTTTAAACGGAACATACGAGTTTACTCATTTTGTTTTATCATTTGCTATTTCATTGACATTGGTTGTTTCGTGCGCTGTTTTATCTGACTGTTTTTCATCGTATTCAATATTATTAGTCTGTGTAAATCTATACCGATGTTTTAAATCGTTGTCAACTCGATAATAGCTTACAAACATGCATTGAACCAAACAAATGTCTGTGCGTAGGTTTGTTACTGACAATAACAAAACTAAATAGTAAAGAAATAATTCATGTACGTTATAGTTTGTAGTCAAATAACCCACGGCCGATAGTTAAGATGCGTTGGGATTAAATGATTTGAAACTACACATCTAAACTTTCGGTCGTCTGTTATTCAACAACAAACAATAAAGAACACAAATTATTTTGATTCTAACACGATTTTTACTGAAGATTTATACAATGTATATTATTTTTCTTGTGTACTATTTTATGTGAAGTTTCGCCCATAAAAATAACTTTCGGCTGTTCTGTCGATCAGATCCGTGACTTTTATTTATTTATTGCCGAATTATTACGCTGGTGGAAAATGTATCGGCATATTTTGTTTAATTACAGCGCGTGCTTTCAGTGTATAAGGTCCGCCCACAATTATTGCAGAATATCCGATTTTCTTCTTTGTTTATATGACAGTTTACTGTATCATGCACGAAATGCACAATTTCCACGAGGATAACATCGAGGTTTGTATCTCCGAAGTAACTGTAAACGATTTTATCCTGGACGACTACACCTTACGGACCGATTGTGCTAGGTATAAGCCAGTGAAATTATCGATTGATATTGACACGGGGTTATTCACGCGTGACTAGTACACAGCCGCGCAAATCTTCGCTGCTTGGGGCCATACTCTGATACTAGTCGGCTGACGTGCAATAATCTGGTCCTGACCGGTTTAGAGACTGCAGCGAATTGTTTATCACACCTAATCGAGATAAGAATGTAATTAGGGTGTGCACTATGTACTCGATTTCATGACATGGGAATTTTAGCAAACAGAATCAGACCGACTGTTTGGGATTTTTTCAATCGGTCTTTTATGACCTCAATCGGTCTAGGACCGACAAAACCGACAAAAATATGATCCCTGATTATTACATATGTCACTATTTACACATTTCATCACTTGTTAAAATGTGTTAATGCATTTTATTCTTCAATAACATGTGAGGGATTAAAGGCCATCTCAGTCCTCTTGCTAATTACGTTTATTTGCACAAGGATTTTTATGTATATTTATAGTGTAAGCAACTGTATGCAATTTGCAATGTGTATGGGGTGTGTGTTAAGTTAACTTGTATACTTGTGTTACATAAATTATGATAATATAGTCATTAATATATATTTAAGAGGACTTATGTTACATACAATTGTGTTATATATATATATATATATATATATATATATATATATAGGGAAATATAAATTAAATGAGCATTAATCAATGGAAAAAAATAAACAAATACAAATGTGCACCGCTACCATTCACTGGCTGCAGATGAACACAATGTAAAACAGTAATGATAAACATTTAAAACGTAACACAAATATACTTAACACGTTTTAAATAAAATATGACAGATTTGATCAAGTTAAAGAAGAATTTATGACAAATATTCACTAAACATCTCGTCTAAGATTATATATAAAAAAAATTAACTAATACTTTACAAATGCTTTCCTTGTTTGTGTCATTCTTATAAAATGCAAGGCAAACAGATGAATAGCATACACAATGAATTGACATTGACAAAGTAAAATAATTAATACTTGATTGAGATGCTTTGCTGATGCCTGACATGCCTAATAATACATGACAATTCTAATTTTTAAATGTCTGAAATCAAACTTTCACAAAAAATGATTCTATCTCCACAACCAAACAGGAAATTTGTGTAGTCAACCTGAAAATAAAATAAAGAATCCTTAAGAAAAAAAAATACCATCAAACATTCATTGCATAACTGCTATAACCCTTTCAGTGCTGGAACCGAATATTGAAGGCCTTTGCAAACAGTTTGGATCCAGATGAGACGCCACATTTTGTTTGCTATT
Organism: Dreissena polymorpha; assembly: GCF_020536995.1. NCBI lineage: Eukaryota > Metazoa > Mollusca > Bivalvia > Myida > Dreissenidae > Dreissena > Dreissena polymorpha. The sequence continues at coordinate 53,624,113 of NC_068365.1, forward strand.
CTGATAGTAATCTTTAAAAAAAATTAAGAAAATGCTTATTTTACAAATTCAGCAGACGACATTTTAGCAGACGACAAATTTCCCAGCATGCAAAGGGTAAAAAAATTAAAATCCAGATATATAATTTGTATTAAAATTTAAACTTTATAAATAAAGTGACATATAGATTTATAACATGTTCAGATAAAACAATTACATAAATACTCTCAAAAATAAATTTGTCGACAAAAAGTATTACCTTTCCGACAAATTAATTAGATGGGTTGATGTGAAGCTGTGCCGGCATGCAGTTGGGGGGGGGGAATATCTCGAGTTGGTTGAGAGGCAGAGAAAGACTCGGACAAGTGCAACTGACGAGGGTAGAACTGTGCCGCCAAGAATTTTGGTAGATATCATCACCCATGGAATGTGTTGTCGCAACTTTCTGCCATTAAAAGAAAAACATTTCATATTATAATAAAATAAAACAAATCCAACAGGAGATAACATTTCAAAATAGAGTGTTTTAATAACATTTTTATGGCACAACTTGAACAAATTACAACTTTAATAGACACAATATTATTTATTCAAAATGAAAATGTATAAACTCCACTTTATATAAAAATAATTTAGAATTTCTTTTAACTTAAAATATTTTTATTATGGACTCGGGGCTTTTTTTGCTTATTAAGGGAATAGGTGTTTGTTTTCCTAATTTGAGAAATTTGCGAGTCAAATTTTCACAATTTAAAGAAGTTCGCAACTCAAATTTTCACAATTTAAAAAAAGTTTGCAAATCATTTTTTCACAATGTTGATCTGTGGGCGACACAATTTTGAACAGTTTTCGACACATGTTTTCAAAAAAGTTGCACAGCGCGCAACTCATTTGTTCACAGTTTTCAACAGTGATTTTTTTATGAACAGTGCGTGACTCATTTTGTTCACAATTTTGAACAGTGTGCAACTCATTTTTTAAAATTGTGTACAGTGCATGACTCATTTTTCCACCATGTTGAATTAACAGTGCGCGACTCATTTTTTTCCAAATTTTGAACAGTGCGCGACTCATTTTAACAAATTTTGAACAGTGCGCAACTTATGTGTTTTCACAATTTGAAGAGTTTGTGACTTATTTTTTTGTAATTTTGAATGAACAGTGCCCCACAAAATTGTCACCCATTTTTGAACAGTGCGCAAATGATTGTTCCAAATTTTGTACAGCGCGTGACATGATTTTTTCACAATTTTGAGCAGTGTGCAACTCATTTTTCCACAATTTTTGAATGAACAGTGCATGACTTATTTTTTTGCAAAAATTTGAACAGTGAGCAACTCATTTTACAAATTTTGTACAGCGCGTGACTCATTTTTTTCAAAATTTAATTTATGAAAAGTGTGGGACTCATTTTTCCACAATTTTGAATACAGAATGAACAGTGGGCAACTAATGTTTCCCACAATTTTGAACAGTGCGCGACTCATTTTTTCAAATTTTGGTACAGTGCATGTCTCATTTTTTCACAATGTCGAACAGTTCGCAACTCATTTTCCACAATTTTGAATAAACAGTTCACGACAGTAGAACAACTGGCACTGATCATTGGTTCATCAGCATGAGAATGGGTGTAAAAAATGGCACAAATAATGACACATGTGTGTTTAAGCATGTATACATAACAAATTCAATGAAACTTACCAACCACTCAGCCAGGAAACATATGGTGAAGAAGCTGCGGGATATTTTGCAGATCAGTGGTCAAACTGGCAGTCAACTTATGTTGGGATTTCCCAATTGTGAAGATATTAACCTCAGCAATCTCCAAACACAAACATGTTCATTTATTGTCAGTCAAACACCAATTAATCCATCATATCACCCTGACAGTCTCAAAACACAATGCAAAACCAAAGCATTTTCGTTTCGTCTAACACACAGCTGGTAACGTCGCTGAATATTGCACAAAAGCAGCTTCATTATGAAGTTCCAGCGACTCGAAATACACAAGTAGTCGAGTTCCCCACCCACTTTGACTTCGCACGTGAAGGCTTGTTTTTTGGGGAAAACTGTTAACATCTCACAACTAAACGTATATTACGGAGATGGACAAGTTGAAAAAATAAATCACTCTTATCACTTCCAAATTGCGCACTACGTTAAAATCCCGTTCCATTTGATTATTGTATTTATTGTTTGAAATGTTCACTCTACACATTCGCTTTGAAAATAGCGGTTGGTGTGTACACTCTTGGAAGTACATGTCGAATGTGTTATTGTAAAAAATATTGGTATTGTGTTTTTAGTGCAGAAATTGTTCTTTTAAGTTTCGATTTCTTGCTTCAATTTTTGTATTATGTGCGTTTAAATTTGATTGTTTGTTGCTTACTTTCGAACTATTTTTTTATGTGTAAATATATATGCATAGACGCTAGCGGATGTAATCAGGTTGCTACTAATTTGCATATTTATTACCGTATCTACATCAATGAATTTAGCGGTTGTTTGTTTTGTGAATATTTTCTTATTTACTTTAAAATGTGGCATAATAAATAGAATATATGGTTCGTCCGATATGGCGTGTGAAAAGGCTCGGCAAGCCTCGCCTTTTCCTACGCCATATCAGACTCGTCTTATATCACATGATATCAAAAGTCACCAACCATATATTCTCTATTTATTGCAACAAAATTATTGTTATCCAATGTAAGATATTCATGAACACTGTGAGTTGTATATTTTCCAAACCAAAACATACATGTTCAGATAGTTTTTAGTGATTAAGAAATTAATTTCATGCCTAAGTTCATCAAAATGTTGCAATAAATACTTTGCATGCAATGTTACAGCAAAATGTTGTATTGTATATAACCATAAGGCATTATGGTTACGTTTTTGTATGTTAAGACATAATATGTGTCATTATGCCAATACAATAACACTCTTAGTTAACAACATATTCACTTGTATAACATTTTATTTTAATTCTTGGCAATCGATTATATAATCTTCATTTCAAAGATTCCATGGGTCATTTGTATATGACACAGCATGATGGTCATGATAGCTTTAATGAAACAAATACAATTGTTTAACTTTGGGACTGTATCTATAAAATATTATTGAAAACAGTCAAAATACAAAATCCTTTGAAATCAAACAAAATGTTTACCTTTGATGTTAAAGTGAACGCTAGATTTAATATTATGCAGCATAAATAATAAGCATCATACACTATATTATTTTGTTATAATGGTTTTGAACTCATGTTGTCATGGGATCTTTGTTTCAGGAATGTGTTAGCATGTGTGTAAAATTTGCTTTCCTATGTTTGTTCACTGTATAAATAGAACAATGTCCATGTCAAGTTCAGATCAAAAAAATATATTTAATCAAGCACAACAACCATCTCATGCTCAAAAGATGTTGCCAGTTTAATAAGTAAAATTTTAGGATTAACATAAATTATGATGATGATTCATTTTGAGTTGACATAATTGTATACATGTACATACAACAAATTTTGATCACATTCATTCCTAAATTTAAGACTGAGGTTGTTAAGAAATGGTACATACTGATACTCAAGTCAGAATGAACATCAACTGTCAACCTTGTTACTTTATTCAAAGTCATATTAGCCTATAATATGATTGGTGAATAAAGGCCAAGATAATGAAATTGCATCAATTTGTGTTATGCCTCATTATTGTGTTTAAACATACAACAACATAAAATGGTTGTAGTAATACTGTTTATTATTGTTGACTGCCCAGAAGACCTGTAAAAATAGCAACTCAGGTATTACGGATAAAATTGTTAATTTAAACACAAAAACTTGTGTTGATACTTCATGTTGTTTTTACATTGAACTGTATGTGTTTTAAAAAGTTACTGTTTTCTGTACTTTCCATGAGAATCTGGTTACAAAATTTTAAAACCTTGTTTTTTGTGTTTTTTTTTTAATTAAGTTGCATTAAAACATAGACAGAGCTCCAGATAAGGGTCATATTTTCGTAATTACGAATTATTTTCAAGTCCGTTACGTATTTATTTTAAAATCTTGTCGTACCATTAAGAATTTCAAAATCAAGTTACGAATATTATTTTTACATCGTATCGTATCGATTTTTATTGAGTTCTTTTCGCGTATTAAAGATCTTTGCGGTGCTTATATAGAATGGTTATCGGGTTTGTATAACAAAGCGCATTTTTTCCAATAAAAGCGGCGTATACAGTTTATCTGTCAAAAAAAATGGCGGCGCCCAGAGAACGTCCTAAAAACTGCAAAGCGTCCGAAAACACGCTTTTAACATATTGTACGCAAAGTGAGCCAAACTTAAATGTTAAGAAAGACATTATAGAAAAGATCTTATACGATGTTGTTTGTTCAGTTGCCGACACAGTCGGAAAAGCTAAACAAAAACGTGACACGACCGGTCCAAACTTAAACACAAAAAAACATTGAACGAGTGGAAGGGACAAGTCCCGTGGCTAATTGTTGAAAAGATTGAAGGGGAGACCCGTTTTAATTGTGAAATATGTAAAAATTCATCTAAGGCATACAATCTAAGCACAGTTTGGGCATATGAAGGTAGTTGAAAAATAACATTGTATAATACTGAAAAGACACTGTTGAACTCGCATAAATAAAGTTGCTAGTATGTTTATTTTGATTTATTTTGCATGAAAATAACCATTTATTATTTTTAGATCATTTAGAAAAAATAAGAATTATTTTCCAAAACTTAGTAGAAACGTTAAGAATAAAATTTCAGAGTTAAGAATTCTTTTTGAAAATCTGGTAGTAATTTAAGAATTTCACAAAACCTTATCTGGAGCTCTGATAGACATATTATAATAAATCATTATTTCGACAGAGAAGTCTTGCTTTACCAAGACGCCAAAATTAAGCTTATAAATTTATACTTTGCACTTGAAACATAATGACAACAGGAGCATCATTATACGTTGTTGAAACTTTAAGTTGTTTTGTTATTTTTTCTAATAAACTAAGTTTTATACCAAGTTATGTAAAAAAAAATGGGCTATTAAATTAATATAAAATGAAAGTTTACTCATGCATGTTTCTTCACATGAGAATATTTTGAAACATGTCCTCAATACACTTATGCCTTTTTTCACAAATTAATCTGTTCTAAAAGTAAATGATTATAAATTTGTCAAAAGATACAATTTATTTTATAAATTCAGGTAAATTAAAAATATTATTTACATACACAAAAGAGCTTTTGATTTATAGTGCGTATTTCATATCCTTTTTAAAGACTACACGCCAAAAGTACACACATGCTAACAGTTTATTAATATCAACATCCAAACGTTAATAACATATGACATAACTTTAATTTAACAATTGTGACAAATCATCTTTCTGGAAAGCACATAATATATTTACCCCTAATTTACAGAATGTGTCAATAAAATGTTCTTCTTAAAAGCGTGTTTTGTATTGTATTGACTCCAGTAATGTTTTCACTAAATAAATGGTAATTATTTGGATGGTTTAATTGGTCCGCCAAGGACGGTCTTAAGCCCGCGCTGAAAAAGGAGGAGGGTTGGGCGTGAGGCTAGCAACCCCACCCCGTGAAAAAATGCTTGCTACGGAAACGACAACAAGGGAACAAGCGACAACCGGCGCCGGGAGTGTAGCAGACCAGGCAACTGGACTTATGAAGGATGCGGATCAAAGCCGCAAGGACGTCCCCACCCTGATAGCGGAAATCTTGACGCCAAAGCAATGGATCAGAGTTGGATGTTGGAACGTGCGAACACTCTACCAGACTGGAAAGCTAGCACAAGTGGTGAGTGAGCTGAACCGATACAACCTGACCCTTATGGGAGTAACAGAAGCAAGATGGACTGGCTCTGGCAAGCAGAAGGTGGGTTCCGGAGAAATCATCATCTGGTCAGGAAGAACTGACAACGACCACCGGGAAGGATTTGCGTCATCATCAGCAAGAGCAAGGCCAACACCGTGCTACACTGATAACCTGTGAATGAGCGTCTGCTGTACGTCAGGATGAACTCCAAGAACGCCAAGCTGTCTGTTGTTGTGGGCTACGCACCAATAGACGTGCAGAAGAAGAGGACAAGAGCAGAGCTCCAGATAATTTTTTCAGCCGAGGGGTATTTCACTCATGAATTTTTTAATTGATGAGTGAAAATCATAATCCGATAATTTTAAGGAGTATTTATGTTCAAAGGACCTGAAGTAATAATAAATTGTACTTGTAGTGTTAACTTGCTATTACAAGCAGTTTTGTACACAATAAAGCAATAACTTTTGTTTTATTTAATATACTGTCAATAATAGGGCGTACAATTTTTTCCGGTGTTACTAATGACGATGTCGACTTAATAGAGTTCGACCATTTATAACTGGCTCGTCATTAATTTTTGTTTTATTTACATGACAATAAAACACAAAACATGCAGACGCTGCTGAACATGTCACAAAAAGAAAAGCGCTTTCGGGACATGGACTGCCGGTCAGGGCGGCACAGATCGTGACGGTCATATGAAAAACAAGCAAGCAGCAAGTTTTCGCATTACATAATGATTCTAGTGGATTCATTGATTCATATATGTGTATAACGGCTGCCATTTAAAAAGTGCTTGAAGGAAAAAGGTTTTCCCATAGTGCCACACAAGAGATGAACTGATAGCAAAATTTATATGCTTGAAGTTGGGCGATTTGTTTTTTTTTTCGAATGTGATGTCAAATGTTTTCACCATTAGCGTATATCGATTTTCAACAATGCAGCGGAGAGTCCGTTGTGTCAACATCAGCCTTTATCGTGGGCCAAAATGAAATGATACCGTTCTGACTGAGGAGTAAATTAGGTTGGGAACCTCATTCTGTACATAGATGGTGATGTCACTACGTTTGTACTGGTGTGGACACAATGACGGGAACCAGTCATGATTACATGAACTTATATTCATGTATAAACGGCTAATACGCATTGAAATTGCACACGATACGTAATCCGAATTTAGCCAGGAGTTTTTTTACTCAACAAAAGTTTAAGCCATGCGTATTTTCTTTTTTTCATGCGTATTTTACGCAAATACGCATCTTATCTGGACCTCTGGACAAGAGGGCATTCTACGACGCCCTTCAAAGTGTTTTAGAGGACATCCTTCAACACGACGTGCTGATGTTGCTCGGCGACTTCAATGCTAAGGTTGGCTGCGACAACAAAGACAGAGAGAGGACCATGGGAAGACATGGAGTGGGTGTGATCACCGACAACGGGGAGAGATTAGTCAACTTCTGCCAATAGAACGACTTGGTCATAGGAGGGACCCTGTTCGCGCACAAGGAGATCCACAAACTTACATGGACATCACAAGACAGCAGGACCCAGAACCAGATCGACCACATCATCATCAACGGTCGGTGGAGGCACTCTCTGCAGGACGTGCGTGTGATGCAACATGCAGACATCGGCAGCGACCATAGTCTTCTGGTGGCCAAGGTGACTTTGAAGCTCAGGAAAGCCAAGACGGGAGACATCAAGAACCAACGCTACGATGTGGCCAAGTTAAAAGACCCAAAAGTGAAAGAAGAGTTTAGGTTAACCCTCAGGAATAGATTTAGTATTTTGGAAGATGAGGCAGCACTGACCATCAAAGGCTTCAATAGAGTAATGAAAGAGACAGGAGAGGAAGTTCTAGGCTTCAGAAAGAGCAAGAAGACAAAATAGATCTCAGAAGAAATGTGGTCTCATATGGAAGAAAGAAGACAGATCAAAAAGAAACTGTTGGACACCAAATCCCTAAGACTTAAGGAAAGAATTTCAAAGGAATATAGTTAGAAAGACAAGGTGGTGAAGACATCAGCCAGAAGAGACAAGAGGAGGTACATAGAGAGGCTGGCAGAGGAGGCGGATACAGCAGCTGAGCACAATGACATGAAGACAGTGTACCAGAACACCAGGAAGCTGAAGGGCAACTACGGCCAGCACAATGACCTTCCTGTGAGAGCTGAAGACAGAACTCGTGTCACTGTGGAAGAGGAGAAGCTGAAGAGATGGAAGCAACACTTCGAGTCCGTCCTAAACCGCCAAGACCCACCAACCCTAGCCGACATTCCTGAAGCTGAAGAGGACATTGACATCAACCTAGGCAACATCACTGTAACGGAAGTCAATGAAGCCATCCATAAGCTGAAGAATGGGAAGGCACCTGGCGACGATGGAGTGTGCCCTGAGATGCTGAAAGCAGAAGACACAGTGACACCGCAGCTTCTTTGCCAGATTCTTCAAAAGATTTGGGACAGTGAAGAAGCGCCAAGCGAATGGAAGACCGGCACCATCGTCAAACTGCCCAAGAAAGGAGACCTGGGGAACTGTAAAAACTGGCGAGGCATCACTTTACTATCTCTCACTAGTAAGATCTTCAGCCGCATCATCCTCCAACGCATCTCAACAGCAGTGGACGGTATCCTTCGCCAGGAACAGGCAGGCTTCAGGAAAGGCAAGTCCTGCATCGACCACATCTTTGTCCTGAGGCAGATCCTTGAACAGTCCCATGAATGGAATGGATCCCTCTACGTGGTTTTTGTGGACTTTGAGAAGGCCTTCGACAGCCTACACCGAGAATCCCTCTGGAAGATTCTGCAACATTATGGCATCCCTCAGAAACTTGTCAACGTCATCAGGTCCCTGTACGAAAACTTTGAGTGCAGAGTCGTCCACAACAACCAGCTCACTGAACCATTCAAGGTGGAAACTGGAGTGAAGCAAGGATGTATCCTCTCGTCGCTCCTCTTTTCAATGGCAATTGACTGGATCATGCGCCGCACCACAGAGGGAAGGAGGCAAGGAATACAGTGGACGCTGACCTCGCTGCTAGATGACCTGGATTACGCCGACGATATCGGTCTACTTGCTAGCAGGAACCAGGACATCCAGCAGAAGACACAACAATTGGCACTGTCAGAAAGCACCATAGGTCTCAGGGTCAACATTGGAAAGACTCAGGTCATGAGGAAGAACACCAGAGTGGGCGACCCAATCACCATCAATGACCAGCCTCTGCAAGAGGTGGACGAGTTCATTTACCTGGGCAGCAAGGTCACCACAGATGGAGACTGTGCAAGGGAGATCAACACGAGAATCAGCAAAGCCAACCAAGCCTTCGCAATGCTGAAGCCCATCTGGAGGACCACAAGTCTTAGCATGCACACCAAGCTCCGCATCTTCAAGAGCAACGTGCTGAGCGTCCTTCTATATGGGTCTGAGTGCTGGAAGACCACTGCTACCATCGAGCGCAAACTGGAAGTCTTCCAGAACAAGTGCCTACGACGGATCATGAAAGTCTCCTGGCCGAACATGATCACAAACATTGAACTGTGTAGAAGAGCTGGCGCAAACAGCATCGCTGAGACCATCGCTTTGAGGAGATGGAGATGGCTAGGCCACGTCTGCAGAATGCCACCTGACTCGCTACCCAGGGTGGCACTGAGATGGACTCCGCAGGGGAAAAGAAACCGTGGACGACCGAAAGAGACGTGGCGCCGAACCGTGGAGTGAGAACTCAAGAACAGAGGCCTCACTCTGCAGACAGCACCCGCAACAGCAGCTGACAGACCAAAGTGGCGCTCTCTTGCCGTCGCCTCAAGCACCAGACGGCGCAGAGAGGATTGAATGAATGAATTTAATGGGTTCTCAATTTAATTGCTCACCCTTAGCCATCTAACACTTTTGGTTAAAAATATAGTGGTTAATAAAAAAAATACACAAACAGGTGCAAAGTCTATCCAGCATTGTTCACAATCATGTATGCTTTAATAACACCAATATAAATATATAATGTAGTTATGTTGTGCCGACAAATCTAGAAAAGAGCTACATACACTGATGTATACCCACAACACAGACAAATTCACTATATATTCTACAGCGGAAAAAAGGACAAAGTGTCAAAACATGTTGTAGCAAAAATTCCTTCCATATTGATCATTTACAATAATTCAGCATACAAAGCTGGAGAAAAATCCACCAAGGGAAAAGAAGTACAATAAACACATTTTTTGGTATATTAATTATTCGAAAGTGGAAAAAAGCCATTATATACCGTAAATCCACGAATATAATACGCCCTCGTGCATAATACGCACCCCTGAGTTTGGTCAAAATTTATCGGTAAAAATTGAAAATCCGAGTAAAATACGCACTAAAAAAATCAGTGTCCGAAATCGGCCATTTCCGAAAAAATGTGTCAATATATGTTTGTGCTGTGAAAAAAGCAAATCAATTTGGTGTTGTCAACTATCTGTTACCCCGGTATATTGATCGGGATGTGTTATAGTGCTGTTGTTATGACAGTTGCATAATAAATATCTCTGTCTATTGTTTATATTACCATTGATTGTTACCGATAACACACGGGCTCCTTGCTGACATCCGGGTCAAGCTGTCATAATTACAAAAGAAAAAAGCAGAGACGCTGTTTTTTGTTTTCACATTTAATTCAATTTGACAATATTCGGGACGATAATAATTATAATAATAATACAGTAATAAGAAGACAAAATGGTTACTTCTGTTTTTATAGTTGTCTAGATGAATAACCTTTTCTTTTTTCGAGTTACAAACTCGATACTTTAATATAACTTAAAATACAATTAAACCGCTCGTGTTTTTCATGATCTAGTTAATTAGAATATGCTGCTGTCATTAAGGCTAGTTTGGGAGTAAAAAACAAATTAATTAATTATCACCTTTTAATTTAATTCGGCAATCGGAAGACAGGTGTAATAGACTCTATTAGCATCATAAAACTAATTATTTAATTACCACTCTTTACTTCAGATATGGTAAATATGCGGTAGAAAGATAAATAGTGGTCTGTTAAGAAATATTTATTTTCTGGTATTGTCAGTTAGTTTTTTTCATTTGCTAATCTCTTTATACGACTTAGCGTCCAGTCGCTGTTTTGTAGGCAGACGACGATATTAACTGTGTATTCAAAGTATACAGTGTCTGCGCATGGATGACCCAATATTATCCGATAGCTCCTCCCGTGCTCACGTTTCATTTGACAACGTCATTTCATGTGTAAGCGAGCTCAATGTTGATTGGCCAGCTACCATGCGCACTTCAATAACAATATGGTCAAGCGATGTCTCATAATCGGGTACAGACCGGGTTTCGTTTACTGTTCGAATTGCGAACACTTTCATTTAAACAAAGAACCAACTATAGAAAACCAGTCCGATATAAATGGCAGTTGTTTTCAATGAAATTTTACTAGAATTTCGCATTTTCACAAATAAGATTTATACTGAGCCAAATTCTCAATATTTTTGCAAATGACTCAAATGGCGAACGACAGCGCAAGCCCTGTTGCACCCCTTTGATGTAATGGTGTAGTTCAAAATGGCTGCCGCGAAGCGAATAACAGCGATTAAGTTGAAAATTTGCACAGGAAAAATTTTGTTCTGCTCTAAACTCGTATATTATATGCACCCCTTACTTGAAGAAAAAATCGGCAGGTAAAAAAGTGCGTATTATATTCGTAGATTTACGGTAGCAAAAACTCCTCGCAGCCAAATTCCTTTGGTTACTATTATCTGCTCATTTGGATCATTGAACTGTTAAGCAAGGTCAACCCAGTTGTTAAATATGAGTTAATCAAAGCGCTGAAGGCACTGAAGTTTTTCGCTATTGTATAATTTAAGATGCAACTCATTTTTAGCTCGGCTGTTTTCGGAGAAAACCTGAGGTATTGTCATAGCCAGCTCACAACCGCCGTCCGCTGTGCTTAAACCTTAATATTGGCTCTAAACTCTAAGTTCTTCCACCTACAACCTTGAAACTTCATATGTAGATGCACCGTGATGAGATATACACACCACACCCATTTTTGGGTCACTAGGTCAAATGTCAAGGTCACTGTGACCTCTAAAAAAAATATATTCTGACAAGCTTTCATTTATTCAAAACTGCACCCCCAGCCGAGCGTTGGCACCCGTTATGCGGTGCTCTTGTTATAATTAACTAAGAGTTACAAGATTTATGTATTTATTTGTGTTTCTTTACTATTTTTATCTTTATTACTCAAGCAACGTTAAATGGTCTGGAGCAATTTTGAAATGAATTTACATTTCATTAAAAGATTTGTTCATCTTTTGTTAATTTATTTCTAAGTAAAAGAGTCCTTATATATAATCTTCTATTTTATTCTTTTATAACTGGTTATAATATCATGACATTATGATCTGAGGGAATATGTAATTTTACAAAATCAATTTAAAGAAGGAAATTGTTCCACAACCACTGTTGGAAGACTGGTAGAAAAGGTTTTGGTTTCAATTTGTATTTTGAGCAGTCAATGAAGTCACACAGACACTGTAGAACAATTTTTTAACATTCTGAAGAAACCAGCTACACACCTGCCCAGTGGGCATCAAACGTTGTGCGAACGTTGCTGCTACGTAATATTTAGGTCGCAACGTCGGCAACCATTACCGAACGTTGCCACAAAGTTGCATACAAAATATTACCCGGACGTTTCATCAAACGTTGCAGTTTGGTTGTCACAATGGTGTATATGAAAGTTTTCCCCAACGTTTTTTTCCAACATTGCTGCAACGTTGTATTTAGTTTGCATTCAAACGTTGCAGTTTGGTTGTCACAATGGTGTATATGAAAGTTTTCCCGACGTTTTTTTCCAACGTTGCTGCAACGTTGTATTTAGGTTGCATTCAAACATTGCAGTTTGGTTGTCACAATGGTCTATATGAAGGTTTTTTCGACGTTTTTTCCCAACGTTGCTGCAACATTGTATTTAGGTTGCATTAAAACACAGTATTTTTTAATTCTTTTTTTTAAAAATAATATTAAAAAAAAATAAACAAACTATTTACTGCCAACCGCTCTTTCGAGTATTATCAGAGATAAGCACACTGTCGAGTCCGTTCCCTAGAAAGAACCAGTACTTGGTGTCTAAAGAGGAGATAATAAAACGCTCCCCGAGTAGGAATCGTACTTTATAATAATACATTTCATGCATAGCATCAATGAAAATATGATTTCTTGTAAATTTTAGAAATTCAATTTTTTTAAATTTTACAGATCAGTTGCTTAAACTTAAAGATGCTAAAGATGAACTTTAACTCAAAATCGCCGGATAAAATATTTTGTTTAAGTTGTGTTATGCCACTCGGGGAGCGTTTCATTAACTCCTCTATAGACATCAAATAATGGTTCTTTCTAAGAAACAAACTCGAAAATGTCCATAACTGCCGATCCTTATCGAAAAAGCGGTTGGCAGTAAACAATTATTTTTTTTATTTTATATTATTAAAAAAATAGAATTTAAAAATACTGCGTTTTAATGCGACCTAAATACAACGCTGCAGCAACGTTGGGAAAAAACGTCGCAGCAACGTTGGGAAAAAAAGTCGGGAAAACTTTCATATAGACCATTGGTACAACCAAACTGCAACGTTCGAATGCAACCTAAATGCAGCAACGTTGGATGCCCACTGGGTGAGGGTCAAAAGTGTCCATTTGCAATAAAAGGTTGTGGCAAAGTATTGCTAATTCTTGTGAGAAAGTCAGAAAGTCTGACAGCATAAGAATGGAAATTAGGGTGACAACTGTTGTGACTATAGATGATTCATAGACATTAAAAAGGGACCACAATTTGAGAAGAAACACACAACCAATAAATAATTTGACTTACCTTCCAACAGGATATGTTTTAAAGCAGTCACCTCAAGCTTTTCCAAGTCTTCAATGGAAGTTCACGCCATGCTAGTTTGATTGTCCATGTACATATTTCAACTTTTCCCTGCATGAATCACTCCAACAGTAACTCGTTTTACTTGTGGAAGTCAGCAAAGATGCTGTTATTTGACAACTAAAAAAAATGTGCAGGAAAAAACGAATAGACCATAGTAGGCTGATATAATTTTGTACAAGCATGTCAACTAAATTGTCTCAATTACAAGTCAGTTTTAACTTAGACCTGTGATCTTTTCACTCAATTATCCAACTGTTTCCAATAACACTAAAGCAACCCTACCTCCTAAATTAACATGACCACAGTGCAAATGGTTCTGTAGTTAATGCCATGACAATTTTCAAAAGCTATTGTCCAGTGGGACCTTGACCTTCAGCTCAAAAGATATAATTAACAAATCATGACAAACCTTCCTAACATGAATGAAGAACTAAGGAATAGGGTGTATTTTATTATGTGTACCAGGTGTGGTGTTCTATCCATTGGTAACATATTTAATTGTTAGACATTGACCTTTGACCCAAGTACCCAAATGTCAATTTGGAACCTCTGCTAGAAATTACCTATCTCCCTGGTAAATATATATTGTTAACCTATACCTGAGAGTTACATGTCCTAGACAAGGTTAAATTACAAATAGGGCAAACATTTTCATATCTTTTGTTTTACTGGTGCGCTGACCCTAAATTGAGCCTATAATACACATACAAAAATAACATTCTCTTTTGTATAATTAATTCTGATCCAGCCGACCTGATCTTTTATTTTAAGCTAAAATAACAATTTATCTTTTTCATGAAACACAATTGCTAAAAGCTTTAAAAATCCAACAATTAGCCAGGGCTTTCCACAGGCCATTTAACGATTCCTCGCCGGGGTGCTTGAATTTCGAAATCAGAGTCTCCGTGGCGCTTGAAATTTTCCGAGCAGTGTATTTTTCAGTAAAAGAAAGTGGAGATTGTCAAAAAAAAATCAAGGTTTCTCTATCAGTGAATCAATATTCCCTGTTTTAAAAGAGCACACGCTACCTACTTTCACAAGTAATCGCCATAAACACCACATGGGGTAATGGATAATCCACTGATAGAGAAGAGCATGAAGCGTGAATCGATTATTCTAGCCACATTACACAGTCATTTAAATGCTTACAAGGATGTATCAGGTAACTTTCCAGTCGTCAAACTGTGATGTTCATCGTCAAATCGGTTACGCGAATGCTTATGATGGCAGGGTTAACTATCGAACATTATTTTTGATTGACATCGGGCACGAAGTAAGAGTTTATCGCAGCTTGATTAGCAAGAAGTTGTACCATTTACGTAATATAAAACCGGTAACTAGTACATTACAGTACATTAAAGACGGTTTCGGGCATTATCATCACACCTTTTTACTGTAAACAAGTGTTACTTATGACTCATAATTAATACAAGAAATTAAATGCAAGTGGTAAACAATAAATTACTTATAGCGAGTAAGTTGTGCAAAAAACTCCCGGTTACAATTACGTATGCGATAACAATTTAATTCCAGTACATGTATATTTCATCATGTCCATTTATAGAACTGATTCACCTCATTTTTCTGACATTTATTCGACACGTAATGCACTTTAACAAATTTTTGTTGAATTAATTACGCACACTTGTAAATGTTTCGTCCGATAATCGATACTTAGAAGACTGATGATGGCAACCGGCCGTAATCCTCGTGGACAACGTGAATTTCATGCATAATTCCGTCAAAACATTTATTCGACTCGTAAAGTGTTTAAACAAATTGTTGTTGAATTCATAACACAACTCACTGTTAATATTTGTTGAAATCTCAAATGGGAATAAATAAATTTGTAATCCATTCCCGTAAGGCGATGTTAACGCGTTTTTAATCCAAAACACACTTCCGAACGTAAATGTTACCGCAACGTTAAAATATTCTTGCTTCAAATCAGCAGTGCAAATTTATTTTTTGTCGAATCTTTTTCTCAATTAAAAAGAGCGCGAAAATTATGCAGCATGTACAACGTCGCGTCATTTGCATAGAAAGCGTGCGTGTATTGAGCATTTTAACAAGCATATAACACGTCAGGGGATTGACGCATGTTCAGAGGCAATATTTCATCAAATCTATATAATAGTCACTTAAAATTTATTTGATACTATAGAAAAATGGCAAGGTTTGTGTTAAAGAAATAATTGAGAGCTTTTATCGTAAATAAATACCAGAAAGTGATTTATAAAAACGGAATAAACGTGATTATCGGTAATAAATACAAACTTGAAAAGTAGTAAGTATACAGTAATAGAGTCGGGTTGAAACGGATGTATTGTAGAATCGTTCGTGTCGGGATTTTACTATCTGTGCGGGAAAGTTTTAAAACAAACAATATAAAAAATTATATATATATTTTTAATGACTGGGGGATTTTCTTGAAGAGTCATAGCGCACCAAATGATTTCTTTTGACGCTGTTTTTCTTTGAGTTATAACGC
Source organism: Dreissena polymorpha (assembly GCF_020536995.1). Lineage (NCBI taxonomy): Eukaryota > Metazoa > Mollusca > Bivalvia > Myida > Dreissenidae > Dreissena > Dreissena polymorpha. The sequence goes on from NC_068365.1 coordinate 53,640,365, forward strand.
ACCAAAGAACGTGAATTGACACATTAATTTTTTTTTAAATCAACGTCGGGAGGGGTGAACCACCCCTATCAGCCCCGGGGCGCCTAACAAAAATTCTGTGGAAAGCACTGTTAGCATGAAATAATACCTCTGTGTCACTAATAGTGCTCTTGCAATATAGTTGAATATAGATCATTCATTACACACACAAAAACACAAACTATCCATATGTCAATACAACATGATTGCTGACAACGAAGAAATAAAATTCCAATATTCAGTAAAAATTGCAAATTGCAATCATAATAACTAAACAAGATGTGTTTGTGAAACACTATGTCACCCCCATATATTTGACCTTTGACCTTGAAGGAAATACCTTGACCTTGACCTTTCACCACTCAAAATAAGCAGCTCCATGAGATACACATGCATGCGAAATATCAAGTTGCTATCTTCAATATTGCAAAAGTTATGGCCAATGTTAAAGTTTGACACAAACAAACAAACCAACAAACAGACATTTGGCAAAAACAATATAGACTGGGGGACATGCAAACATTATGTTTAATTTTAATGGAAAAATTAAGTAATTTGACACACAAAAACTTGAGAAGATTTGAGGATGTTCTAGATTTTTTGTAATTGATTACAAAATTATAGAGTATCACAGAAAATGTTGTTCTAATGCTCCCATAACTTTAAATGTAGCTTTTTATATTTTCTAATATGGTGCAAAAAATAGTGATGGAAAAAAACTTAGTAAAGTCTACCAGAATTGGACAGTTTCTCCACAGTCACCAAAAAAACTCCCAAACAGTGATTTTTAATGCAGCACTGTCCAAAATTGGCTGCATTATTGGATATATTATTAATTTTCAAACCATTTTTTTTTTAAATTGTTGTTAATAACTGTTTCATTACCTGAATGTAGTGGCAACTGTCTTTTTTTGGTAATGGACATGTGCAAAATTGATAAAGAAATGGCTGTTCAAAGAGATGCACCCTGTTTTCTGGTGATTTCGAGTTGAAAACCTTGTTATATATATATATATTTGATAGAGAAATATTTTTTTTCAGAAAAGTTCATTGTTTGTTATAATATGATTATTTATCATTCAAATTGATGTTTTCACTAATTAATATCATAGCCACACGCTAACCACCTGTGGACAAAAGTAGATTGTTTGCAGATAACCCACATTTTCCAGTATTATTCGATGCATTTGCTAAACATGCTAAGCCTGAAGAGTTTATTACCATGTGCCTCTATAAGCAGCTCTATAAAAATGTGTATAATTAATCCACATAAAATAACAACAAGAAGTGCTGAACAGTGAAATGCTTTTAAATCTTTGTTTCAGTTTTATTTTATTTGCTGTTTATCAATGTTAACAAAGACAATCATTTGCATTATTTCCAGTGGTCACGTGCCCTTTAAACAGGGCCCTCAATCTATCAAATCTGCGGCCGAAATTCAGCCGCAGTCTCCCACCTGAAAAGTATACTTTTTCCCCTTTTTGGGGGAAAAATTCCCCCTGATTTAAAAAAAATATTTTTTTTTTTTTTTAAAGATGTGTCTCATGATTATTATATCTCAATTGTATTTCAGTTTAATCTTGTTAAACATACTTAATTATGAAAAAAGAAATGAATATAGTCAGGGGGGCATGCGTATACGGGAGCTTACCGCGTTTAAGTGAGAAAGTTGTTGCAAAACTTCAAAAATGGCGTCGTTTAAGTGTTTTTCGTGAAGGAGTAGCGGATATTTTCACCCGGTAAGCCAGTTTATATTTATATTTCTTTTAAATGAATAAGCCCTTTCGGCTCTACGGTGTTTGTGCTCCCCTCGGTTTTTTGTTTCAAAACCGTACACGTCGGAATAAAAAAGTTATTGAAGCAAAACCGTCGACAAATTTGTTGTTTAATTTCTTGACCTTTGAGATGTTGGATGTTCGAATATCATTTTCTCTCATAATAAACAGTATTTGTGCATGTGTACAGTAAAATATAACATAAATCACGAATATTTTATTATCTCGACGCGTTTTTATGTCTATTAATTCATTTAATGCAGAATTATAACGGGTTAACCCCCATTTTTGGAACTAAACTTTCTTTTAAGCACATTTTGGGACCTGACTTCCAAATGATTAACAGCTCTTTCCTATATTACAAGGTTTTATGCGAAAAAACTTTCGTGAATAAATTCCGTATTGGTGCGAATGTCTTGGAAAACATTTTCACTTGAAGAAATCAAGAGTTTTCTTTTTTCTATTAATTTTTTTATTATTAATTTGTATTATTATATGTTTTATCGCGTACTTAACGCTAACATTTAGTGTGTGTAATATAAGACATTCGACGGTATTATAAACACAGTGTAATTCTTACCTGTTTATTTTAACACATATGGACATACTTATGTTTGAATATGCATCCAACGGAATACTATGCTTACTATTTCCAGATATCTAGATGCCAGTTATATATGTTGAGGATGCCAAGATTAAAAAAGACGGCGTAACAAAGTGTGTACCGCTCTAGAATGTGATAGGTACATGAAAACCCACCAATCAAACAAAAAGATTACGTCGAAGTACCTTGCCAAACAATCACATATACGTGCAATAAAAGTGTAATGAAAAACAGAAGAGGGTAAAGCCGGTTTGATACTAGTATAAGGTTGATGTAACCAAATACTGCCATTGTTGCGATTCGGAATTCATGAAGCAATTTGGAATACCTGACATCTGCTTAGAAGATGCATATCGGTGGATGTTTTTTTTTATGATACTTAAATATGAATTGTTAATTTAATACAATGACATTTGACGCGTTTTACCATAACGATACTGATACATGTATGTGACTTTGATGTGACACATTTTGGACGACCTTCTTATAAACCAGTTCTGAGTTGGTCACTATATTATAAACGCAAAAAGTGAATTTGTAGTGGATAGAAAGATTTGTGCAAATGCAATACACGATATGATTTCAGTAGAAGTGATCAATATAATTTTTATACATGTATGTTTTTTCTCTTTTATACCTATGTGAATACATATTATTTATGACTGTTTTATTGAGGGAATAAAGTATTGGTTCACTTAGAAAGATTATTTCGTTTGTTCCTAACATTGCCTTCTAATCGTAAGTAATGTTAATATGTAAAATGCATAACGAATTAAATCCGACCCAAATCTTTTTTTATCATGTATGTAAGTGCTGAATACAATTGAAAATTTATGCAGAGACATCATAGGAAGAAATGACGTAATACAGATAATGGTTTATTTTCATAACAAAGTGAGAAACTAGCATCATGACATATACGGAAAAAAACGTGTAAGTAAGAGTAAGCACTCATAGCAATTATATGTCAGACGTGTCTATGTAGACTTTATAAAAAAACAAAAAACAAAAACACTACAAACATCAGCTGTACATGTTTTGTTATGTTCGTGTTTTTTATTTGCTGTTTTAGTCCAGCTCTGTTGAAGGATTCTTTCTTGCATATTCTACATTTAAACTCATGTGGTCCATGAATGGGGCATGATATCTCAATCCTCCCCCGATGTAAAATTCCTCATTACATAAAAATTATACTGCAACGAAAGATGCACTTATTTTCGCCCTTTAACCTGCATCATCTGAAAAGACAGTAAAAGAATGGTTAAAAAAAGTTCATAGCAGAATAAGGTGGACACGTTATAAAATACATGAAATTAATTATAGTATTACTGAAAGATAAACGTTCTATTATCTCGTACATCAGCCACCACACAACCCATCTTCTTGAAAATAGGTGAATTGATTCAATTGGTCGGCAGGTTTTTCGAACAGCATTTTTATTATTCTACAGTAAGTAACGTGATTAAGAAAACACTTATATTGCACCACGTAACATGCTATAAAACTATAATATTGAAGTACACATATACACTTTATTTAAGATTGGTAGGTATATCATGTCAAGCTCTTTTACATATGAATGAGCTGTTCGTCATTTGGAAGTCAGGTCCCAAAATGTGCTTAAAAGGAAGTCAGTTCCAAATAAGGGGGTTAAACCAATAATGTTTGCCAATAAATTAATTATCAGTGATAAAACGGCGTCGGTAAAATTAAATAATCATGATTTTATTTATATTTTACTGTTCACGTGTGTCAATACTGTGTATTATAAGAGAAAATGATATTTGTACATCCAATTTCTCGAACGTCCCGTAAGTAGACAACAGATTTGTGGACGGTTTTCCTTCAATAACTTTTTTATCTTGACGTCTACGATCTTAAAACAAAAAACCGAGGGAAGCACACACACCGTAGAGCCGAAACGGCCTATTCATTTAAGATAATTATAAATACAAAGGGGCTTACCGGGTGAAAATATCCTCCCTTCCTTTAAGAAAATCCAACAAACGACGCCATCTTTGAAGTTTTGCAACATCTTTCTCACTTAAACGCGGTAAGCTCCCGTATACACGTGCCCCCCTGATAGTGCAAACATGTACAAATGTAATAATGAGAGAGTAAGTAAAAAAAATCCCCCAAAAAGGGAAACGCTGCGAAAATTCCCCCTCATGAGGGTAGCGACCCACTTCCCTTAAAATGGATTGAGGGCCCTGTTAAATCACATAACACATATTTGTATGTGTATTTTGAGAGATTTATTTGTAGGTTTAAGAAGTGTTCATTAAGTCTCTTGTTTGTAAAAAAAATGTAAGGCTATTTGAATAACAGCATAGAGAAAAGTTTCTGATTTCCATGAAGAAAATAATTTATGGAACAGCTGCACATGCGCATGGTAAGGATGAGTTTTATTCAATGTACATGACATAGCTAAAAAAACTTCAGCGTACAGTTTATATAGTATTGACATACCTGTACATAATGTACATATAAAGTCGCGCCTGTCAAAAATCATAAAAAGCGACATTTAAAGTTATGGTAGCCAGAACTATACATGACAAAGATAATTTAAGGGCGGGGCTAAATCTAACCAGTAACTTGATAAAATGTTGCTGATTTCTAGTCTTGCACCTTCATGTCCAAGTATACAAATTAACATACAGATTGACACATAAACCATGTGTGTTTTAAAATCTGTTCAGTTAACATTTGAAGGAGTAATCATGCAGAGGACACTAATGACAGATGCACATTCTACAATGAGATTAAGGTTGTTAATTTTCGCCATAAACTCATTAGTGTTTCATTTTTATTAAATAACACTTGATTTGTAACTTCAATACAGGTTTCTTACACTACATGTGTTTAAGTTAACTTAAAAGTTTCCAATAAATCAGTTTCACTATATTTTTTGTAAGGATTTAAAGGGAGTTTAAGGGACCTTTTCAAAGATTTTGGCATGCATTGAAATTTGTCATTAAGTGCTATAAATTGATAAATGTAAAAATTAGATCCAAAAAGAAAAGAAAGAAAAAAAGGTAATCCTCTACTGGGCTTGAACCACTGACCCTTGGAGTAAAAGTCTACCACTGAAATCACTTGGTCATCCGTATTCAATCATACTCATTTTATATGTTATATAAGTAATCCTTGTAATTTCACAAAATATAATGATAATAACAGAACTCTCTAAAAAGTCTAAATTATTCAATCGTTTCGCGTTTTTAACGCTTTATAATTTTCATGTTTTTAAATCTTCAAAAGATGCATTTAGTGGATATTATAGAGCATGATTTATGTCACTGTAGCCTCGCAAATATCATAACTACAATGGAAATTTGCAAATCTGAAACCTTTTGTTTTCAATATTGTCAATTAACCATAACGTGAAAAGGTCCTTTTCATTTTATTTTTACTTTGTCCAGAGTGGATACAATCCGAGTGAGAATGGGAACGAGATCCCATGCGTGGACAATAGCCGAATAGGTAAAAAAAATCGGGTTAATGTTACTGGAAGAACTTAAAGATAAAAGTTTGCATGGTTTTTGTAAAACTATAGATCTATTACCTTAACAAATGTCAAAATAAATTTCGGGTGATTCAGTGTATTCATTCTGATTGACATCCGGGCACTGTGTGTCAAAGACATCCAAGTATGTAAATACACCATAAACGTCCGTGAGGATGTTTTTGGACAATTAGCAAAAATAAAGCGTAAACGTCGATCCAATTACCGGCAAGAAAACAGTACGATAGCATGAACAACAAATTAATAACAATACAAACCATTTGTATAATATCTGACCAGACGGCCATCAGCTTCTGTTAATGTTTTTATTAAATGTAACAACAAAGTCACGCGCCCCTAACAAATCTACCGCCGTGCACGAAATTCCCGAGCATTTCACAAATTGACGTGGGATTTGAATGGTTTTGCACTGAATGTCCGAGCATTCCTCGACTGTGTCAAAATTCACGATGAAATTGTTGTGCACACATTTATATGTACCGAGGAACATATGCAAAACAATTTCATCGTGAATTTTGACACAGTCGAATACATCTGAACACGACCAGAATCCATTGTCTGATAATTTAATTATGTTAATATGAAATGCAGATTTCTAACAACTCACCCCCTCAGGATCAACATTTTAACGCGTTTTTCGAAGTTGAAGCATTTTTATTTGTTTTATGTTTCAAAAAAGTGTAGGCCCGGTCGGGCTGTGCCTTATAGTAACTACGCCACTGATATTAGCATTACATCAATTGAACAAAGCTGCACGCCGGGTATGCGGATACTTTGATAACAGATGGCACTTCGATACCAAAAAACAACAAAAGCCACGCGCGAAAGTTGCGTTCTTCAGCTTTTTTTGCATTTATGTTCTGTTCATTTGGTTGTCAGACACGTCACATTGTTTGGTAGATTAATGGTATAGTACTTCGTATTGAGGAGCAAGAAAGTCGTGAAAAAACTAGTGACAAGAGATAAAATTTCATCGATAATCGTCATGAATTCGATGATCAGTACGTATTTCAACAAAATAAAAATACTTGGAAATAAATACAGAACGTGCCAACTAATCGAAATAAAAGATCAATATGTCCATTAATGTTACAACATGTTAAATTTTAGTTGAATAACGTATTGAGGAAATTCAAATGTTTTAAGAGTCGGATGCCAAATTTTCATGGACACTTCTTTTACCGATCATCTCAAAGACAATGGCACTTCGAATCCAGATAACTCGACACTTTTTGCCAGATATAACACTCAGTGAATCAGAAATGCAGAATTCGCTGTGGAATACTGCTATAGTAAACAGGCAATACATAAAAATGTATGTACTGACGTTAATTAAAAACGAATTACTGAAACATGTTCTTATCCCTCTTGAATATGATAGTAAAAGGGAAAGGGAATTGTAAAGGGAAGTGCTTCCTATAAGTAGAGCTCAATATAAAGGGAGTTTTCCAATCTCTTTTAAATTTTGTGGCTACGCATTAGTATCGTCTTCATGATGCGATTCTAATGAGCACTAATGACAAAGGATTTTAAGAGGTGTATTGGCCGCTTTAAGACCCCTTGCTCCCCTTATCTAGAGTCCTGCTATAAGTTCAATTAAACTCAGTCGTGTTGATCGACATGATCCGTTGTATTTCCAATTCTCTTAATCTCAATTTACCACTTAAAACAAGTTTATTATTTAGACAATTATTTTCGGTCGTCACTTGAAATATATTACTTCAGAAATAAGCATTTGAATCTTATTTAAAATTTGCACGTATAATATTAATTATATAAATTAATAGTAATAAGATTTTTGAAAACGAACAACGCCATTGGTTATATTTTACATGTGTATGTAATTACGTTATGCATAGATTCCCAATGTGTCGGGCTTGACAATGCAAATTGATTCGTACTTCAAAGTGTTTGGTAAGAATAGCCATAATATACATAAATGCATTTCAGATAGAAAATAAAACTCGGTTATCAGAGTGCCAAATTTGTTGAAAGTCTCTGTTATCCGAAGTGAATCAAAGTATCCGCAACTTCATGAATACCACCTATTAAAACATGCTCTATCTTCGTTTATATTTCATTGAATACTATCAAAATTTCAGTATTTGAAGTACAGTGATTACTCTATATGCTGGAATATCAAACAATTTCTTGCAATATTTCTAAGTAATTTTATTTTGTTAAAATGTTTACTGTTCATCAAGTTTATGCTATTTTCCGACCGAATTTTCTATTTTTTGGGGAAAAATCTGCCATTCGTCCGTGATGTTTTTCTTTGCAATAGAAAAGGATACACCATTTATAAACTCGACCATGCGCCTTTTCTAAAAAACTCATCTTTATGATATAACTTTCAAAAAAAAACTGATGAACTTACCTCTCGCGTGTGGCTTTTGTTGTTATCTGGTATCGAAGTGCCATCTGTTATCAAAGTATCCGCATACCCAGCGTGAAGCTGAGGGACATGTTATATGCAATGAACTTGTAAATGTGTTTGTACAAATATAACATTATTTGCTAAGAATGACCTAAACACAATATGAAATGCAATATAGCTGGCTGTCGAGTTAGGAATTTTTTAAATAATGGGCCTACTGCATTTTTTCTCTCACGAAAGGGCCCACAGAACACTTTCCCTCAATACAAAAGAGCAGATGTGTTTTATTTTCGCTGATAAATAAGGGGATAAGGGCTAATTTACTCGGCAGTGGAAATAAGCCCCTTGACAATATGTTTAGTTCATTGGCTTCATACAATATTACCGCAAATCAGAAAGACGACTCGCAGTTGGTTGCGTGTTTAGCAAGGGGTAAACATGCCCGGATGTAGTAGGTTGTTGATAGACGAAATAGATAGGATATTTAACATAGAATTTTCTAATTCTTACATTTTTTCACTTAGAAACATTTTTTGCAGATTTTCGTCTGATTATTTGTCTAAGACCAGTTTTAGTGAAAAAACGTTCTTAGAAAATAAAACAAATTTCGTTCGGAAAACAAGTCTGTTATTGGCAAAAGCTAGATAACGTTTATAATAGGTTCAATAGGTAATGTGTTTCTCAACAGCTTCTAAAAGTGTGCGTGGCGCAGTGGTTGCGAACCCGCATACGGATTCTGATAGCACTGGTTCAAAAACCGACGTCGTCATTTTTTGTTTGTTCAACATTTTTTCTTACTATAAAAATTAGTAAAGTCCTAAAACATTATTTTTCAGCACTCGTATCTATGACATTTGAAAAAATGCCAAAATATGTTAACAATTCCCTTAAAAACGTGGATGGGAACGAATTTGTTGTTTTGTTTTTGTTTTTTTAAATTAACGTAGTTTCACTTGTTTAATATATGCCATAATTCCAATACATTCCAATAAATATGTTGTTAACATTTTTTGCTATTTTTGTGCATGCTCAGAATGTTTTGTTTTTTACAAAGTAAATCTCGTCGTATTTGCTTTTGAGCTAACATACCTTTTCAATGTATGTGCTATATAGAGGTTATTTGTTGGATTCGATGGAATATCGATTTTATTTCACGAGTGATTATATAAAATAGTATTTTCACGAGTGGCGCAGCCACGAGTGAAAATATGTATTTTTTATGATCACGAGTGAAAATTAAAATCGATATTCCATCGAATCCAACAAATTTTCTTTTAATTTTATGCTTTTTTCACCGTTTATTTACACTGTAAAAGTGTTTAACTGGAGAATTTCGCTGGATTCATTACGTCATTTCGTCGAAAAAATGTCGTCATTTCACAGTAAAACAGTGAAAATATCGATATTTTTCACTGTTATTTTTCACTCTTTAAAACAGTGAAATACCACTTTTATTTCACTGATAATTCTCTATAAACCACCGGAAAGCATATAATAAAATTGATTACGTTACTTTAAATAGTTTTAACGGAAATATATTTGTCTTGTTTCTTGCAGACGACTGTCGAGTTTTTTTCAGGGCACACATCATTAAACTTCGTGACGGCAAACATTTACATTGCGATTTTGGGCAGCACGAGAGGGGGTCAAATTACAGTATTTTTAATATTAATCTGCAAATTATTGTGCATATTATTTGAAATTATTTTAATTATTTAAATAAGGATTAAAAATTTCAGTACGAGTGGTCCAAAAAAATAGGATGAAGGAATATTTTGCGTATGTAACGAAGTCGGTAAATATAAAAACAACAACAACAACACCGAATTGTTCCTTTCTGCTTAAATGAAAATGAACGATCGTAACAGTATAATGAAAAGTAACAAAACAAGAAAAACAAAGATAAAACTTTGACCTTAGCTCTCGGATGAAAAGGTCGTTGAGTCTCGTAAATAGTTATTATGTAATGATAACGTTAATCAAAACAATAGCATAAATACACGTCTAGCCAATCAGAAATAACATTAACATCCGGGCATTTACTTGCTCGCAAAATACCTACGTCCCTTGATACATATTTCTGATTGTCCGATTGATATAGGATGGTTTGCAATATTTCACCACTTCTTGTTTCATTTATAGGTAATTTTTGTTTAACTATTCTTTTTGATAGCTCTTCAGATTTTCATTCAGTGACCTGTTCCTTTTACATTTAGTTCAGCAGAAACTTCCTGGATCAATTGACTTTCAACGCCTTCTGCGCCGTCGTTTCTCATCACCTTGTACACACATACCCGTTAGTTAAACCCCTTGTGATGCTGAATACTTCATATATCGATGGTTGATGTTACACGTCTTTTAATTGGCAAATGAAAGAGTATTAGCGATTGGAAGCAAGGGATACAGGACGGCATATGTCTGAAAAGTGCTGACTTTAATAAGTTGTGAAAAACAAATAATATTGGAAGCAGTTAGAGAGGTGATACGGATAATCGTCATTAATTTGAACCGGTATGTTTGTTCGTCTTAGTCCAAGGCCCATACCTTCGCCTAAAAATGCAAAGGACCGGAACGAAATTCATACTTCATCTGTAAGTCATGTAGGTAGACTCACACACCAAATATTATGTCAATATCTTTACACGGAAAATGAAATGCCAGACAGACGAACAGTCGAACTGCTATTTGCCAATCTACCGGGGGCATAAAAATCAGCTCAATATCTGAAAGAGTTGCGTAAAAAACTCTGGAAAACGGTAATGATAACGAAAAAATTTAAGTCTAAGGCCCATAAAATGGTCAAAAACAATAGACAGGAACGGATATCACACTTCATGTGTAGGTAATTTATTTAGACTCACATACCAAAAATCAGCCCAATGACTGAAAGCGTTGCGTAAAAAAACTCCGGAAAACGATTATTATACAAACAAATCTAAGTCCAATCTAATGTCGGAGTTGTAGATGATTGCGATGGTAAATATCTGTGTTGATGACGGTGAAAGTAAAAATGTGTACTAGATGATGAACATTTTATAAGAAATTTACATTGAAACTTTAGAGAAGGTTTGAATTCATAGAGAAAATACTATTATGGTTACCGGTATATGTCCGTCATACTTTATGATACAAGCAATCGTTAAGGTTACAATATACTAAATAATCGAGTCATGAAGGCGCTGTACTCTCTAAACAAATCATCATATTTTCCTCGAAGGCATGTTATACACTTTAGACTGTTGTTCTGGTTTTATCGTTTGGAGATATTGATAGGGTAAGCATAGGTGTTTACTACTAAATCCCTGAAATAGGATAAAGTTGGAGATTAAAGTAAAAAATGGCACTGCAAAAGGTTACAATCCACTAGAAAACGGCCGAACAAAAGGCGCAAAAACAGTCGATTTTGATTTGAATCGAATTCTGTTTCGGTTTGAACATGACATATCTTTTTTATTGCTTAAATCGATTCAGCTAATAATGCCCGTCAAGAAAAGGTATGGTTATGGGGGTCTCTATGTGCAAAATGTTGTATTTATTTTCGCTCAAAGTTGTCGCTTTTACATCGAAACATATAAGGAAACTATTTAGTATATTTTGACCTAAACATTTACTTTAGCAGCAACTTCCCTGTATCTTGCAACTATGCTTTCAGCGCCATCGGCGCTCTCGTTATTAAATGTAACAACAAAGTCACGCGCCCCTAACAAATCTACCGCCGTGCACGAAATTCCCGAGCATTTCACAAATTGACGTGGGATTTGAATGGTTTTGCACTGAATGTCCGAGCATTCCTCGACTGTGTCAAAATTCACGATGAAATTGTTGTGCACACATTTATATGTACCGAGGAACATATGCAAAACAATTTCATCGTGAATTTTGACACAGTCGAATACATCTGAACACGACCAGAATCCATTGTCTGATAATTTAATTATGTTAATATGAAATGCAGATTTCTAACAACTCACCCCCTCAGGATCAACATTTTAACGCGTTTTTCGAAGTTGAAGCATTTTTATTTGTTTTATGTTTCAAAAAAGTGTTGGCCCGGTCGGGCTGTGCCTTATAGTAACTACGCCACTGATATTAGCATTACATCAATTGAACAAAGCTGCACGCCGGGTATGCGGATACTTTGATAACAGATGGCACTTCGATACCAAAAAACAACAAAAGCCACGCGCGAAAGTTGCGTTCTTCAGCTTTTTTTGCATTTATGTTCTGTTCATTTGGTTGTCAGACACGTCACATTGTTTGGTAGATTAATGGTATAGTACTTCGTATTGAGGAGCAAGAAAGTCGTGAAAAAACTAGTGACAAGAGATAAAATTTCATCGATAATCGTCATGAATTCGATGATCAGTACGTATTTCAACAAAATAAAAATACTTGGAAATAAATACAGAACGTGCCAACTAATCGAAATAAAAGATCAATATGTCCATTAATGTTACAACATGTTAAATTTTAGTTGAGTAACGTATTTGAGGAAATTCAAATGTTTTAAGAGTCGGATGCCAAATTTTCATGGACACTTCTTTTACCGATCATCTCAAAGACAATGGCACTTCGAATCCAGATAACTCGACACTTTTTGCCAGATATAACACTCAGTGAATCAGAAATGCAGAATTCGCTGTGGAATACTGCTATAGTAAACAGGCAATACATAAAAATGTATGTACTGACGTTAATTAAAAACGAATTACTGAAACATGTTCTTATCCCTCTGGAATATGATAGTAAAAGGGAAAGGGAAGTGTAAAGGGAAGTGCTTCCTATAAGTAGAGCTCAATATAAAGGGAGTTTTCCAATCTCTTTTAAATTTTGTGGCTACGCATTAGTATCGTCTTCATGATGCGATTCTAATGAGCACTAATGACAAAGGATTTTAAGAGGTGTATTGGCCGCTTTAAGACCCCTTGCTCCCCTAATCTAGAGTCCTGCTATAAGTTCAATTAAACTCAGTCGTGTTGATCGACATGATCCGTTGTATTTCCAATTCTCTTAATCTCAATTTACCACTTAAAACAAGTTTGTTATTTAGACAATTATTTTTGGTCGTCACTTGAAATATATTACTTCAAAAATAAGCATTTGAATCTTATTTAAAATTTGCACGTATAATATTAATTATATAAATTAATAGTAATAAGATTTTTGAAAACGAACAACGCCATTGGTTATATTTTACATGTGTATGTAATTATGTTATGCATAGATTCCCAATGTGTCGGGCTTGACAATGCAAATTGATTCGTACTTCAAAGTGTTTGGTAAGAATAGCCATAATATACATAAATGCATTTCAGATAGAAAATAAAACTCGGTTATCAGAGTGCCAAATTTGTTGAAAGTCTCTGTTATCCGAAGTGAATCAAAGTATCCGCAACTTCATGAATACCGCCTATTAAAAACATGCTCTATCTTCGTTTATATTTCATTGAATACTATCAAAATTTCAGTATTTGAAGCACAATGATTACTCTATATGCTGGAATATCAAACAATTTCTTGCAATATTTCTTAGTAATTTTATTTTGTTAAAATGTTTACTGTTCATCAAGTTTATGCTATTTTCCGACCGAATTTTCTATTTTTGGGGGGAAAATCTACCATTCGTCCGTGATGTTTTTCTTTGCAATAGAAAAGGATACACCATTAATAAACTCGACCATGCGCCTTGTCTAAAAAAACTCATCTTTATGATATAACTTTCAAAAAAAACTGATGAACTTACCTCTCGCGTGTGGCTTTTGTTGTTATCTGGTATCGAAGTGCCATCTGTTATCAAAGTATCCGCATACCCAGCGTGAAGCTGAGGGACATGTTATATGCAATGAACTTGTAAATGTGTTTGTACAAATATAACATTATTTGCTAAGAATGACCTAAACACAATATGAAATGCAATATAGCTGGCTGTCGAGTTAGGATTTTTTTTAATAATGGGCCTACTGCATTTTTTTCTCTCACGAAAGGGCCCGCAGAACACTTTCCCTCAATACAAAAGAGCAGATGTGTTTTATTTTCCCTGATAAATAAGGGGATAAGGGCTAAGTTACTCGGCAGTGGAAATAAGCCCCTTGACAATATGTTTAGTTCATTGGCTTCATACAATATTACCGCAAATCAGAAAGACGACTCGCAGTTGGTTGCGTGTTTAGCAAGGGGTAAACATGCCCGGATGAAGTAGGTTGTTGATAGACGAAATAGATAGGATATTTAACATAGAATTTTCTAATTCTTACATTTTTTCACTTAGAAACATTTTTTGCAGATTTTCGTCTGATTATTTGTCTAAGACCAGTTTTAGTGAAAAAACGTTCTTAGAAAATAAAACAAATTTCGTTCGGAAAACAAGTCTGTTATTGGCAAAAGCTAGATAACGTTTATAATAGGTTCAATAGGTAATGTGTTTCTCAACAGCTTATAAAAGTGTGCGTGGCGCAGTGGTTGCGAACCCGCATACGGATTCTGATAGCACTGGTTCAAAAACCGACGTCGTCATTTTTTGTTTGTTCAACTTTTTTTCTTACTATAAAAATTAGTAAAGTCCTAAAACATTATTTTTCAGCACTCGTATCTATGACATTTGAAAAAATGCCAAAATATGTTAACAATTCCCTTAAAAACGTGGATGGGAACGAATTTGTTGTTTTGTTTTTGTTTTTTTTAAATTAACGTAGTTTCACTTGTTTAATATATGCCATAATTCCAATACATTCCAATAAATATGTTGTTAACATTTTTTACTATTTTTGTGGATGCTCAGAATGTTTTGTTTTTTACAAAGTAAATCTCGTCGTATTTGCTTCTGAGCTAACATACCTTTTCAATGTATGTGCTATATAGAGGTTATTTATTGGATTCGATGGAATATCGATTTTATTTCACGAGTGATCATATACAATAGTATTTTCACGAGTGGCGCAGCCACGAGTGAAAATATGTATTTTTTATGATCACGAGTGAAAATTAAAATCGATATTCCATCGAATCCAACAAATTTTCTTTTAATTTTATGCTTTTTTTCACCGTTTATTTACACTGTAAAAGTGTTTAACTGGAGAATTTCGCTGGATTCATTACGTCATTTCGTCGAAAAAATGTCGTCATTTCACAGTAAAACAGTGAAAATATCGATATTTTTCACTGTTATTTTTCACTCTTTAAAACAGTGAAATACCACTTTTATTTCACTGATAATTCTCTATAAACCACCGGAAAGCATATAATAAAATTGATTACGTTACTTTAAATAGTTTTAACGGAAATATATTTGTCTTGTTTCTTGCAGACGACTGTCGAGTTTTTTTCAGGGCACACATCGTTAAACTTCGTGACGGCAAACATTTACATTGCGATTTTGGGCAGCACAAGAGGGGGTCAAATTACAGTATTTTTAATATTAATCTGCAAATTATTGTGCATATTATTTGAAATTATTTTAATTATTTAAATAAGGATTAAAAATTTCAGAACGAGTGGTCCAAACAAAAATAGGATGAAGGAATATTTTGCGTATGTAACGAAGTCGGTAAATATAAAAACAACAACAACAACACCGAATTGTTCCTTTCTGCTTAAATGAAAATGAACGATCGTAACAGTATAATGAAAAGTAACAAAACAAGAAAAACAAAGATAAAACTTTGACCTTAGCTCTCGGATGAAAAGGTCGTTGAGTCTCGTAAATAGTTATTATGTAATGATAACGTTAATCAAAACAATAGCATAAATACACGTCTAGCCAATCAGAAATAACATTAACATCCGGTCATTTACTTGCTCGCAAAATACCTACGTCCCTTGATACATATTTCTGATTGTCCGATTGATATAGGATGGTTTGCAATATTTCACCACTTCTTGTTTCATTTATAAGTAATTTTTTTTAACTATTATTTTTGATAGCTCTTCAGATTTTCATTCAGTGACCTGTTCCTTTTACATTTAGTTCAGCAGAAACTTCCTGGATCAATTGACTTTCAACGCCTTCTGCGCCGTCGTTTCTCACCACCTTGTACACACATACCCGTTAGTTAAACCCCTTGTGATGCTGAATACTTCATATATCGATGGTTGATGTTACACGTCTTTTAATTGGCAAATGAAAGAGTATTAGCGATTGGAAGCAAGGGATACAGGACGGCATATGTCTGAAAAGTGCTGACTTTAATAAGTTGTGAAAAACAAATAATATTGGAAGCAGTTAGAGAGGTGATACGGATAATCGTCATTAATTTGAACCGATATGTTTGTTCGTCTTAGTCCAAGGCCCATACCTTCGCCAAAAATGCAAAGGACCGGAACGAAATTCATACTTCATCTGTAAGTCATGTAGGTAGACTCACACACCATATATGATGTCAATATCTTTACACGGAAAATGAAATGCCAGACAGACGGACAGTCGAACTGCTATTTGCCAACCTACCGGGGGCATAAAAAATCAGGTCAATATCTGAAAGAGTTGCGTAAAAACCTCTGGAAAACGGTAATGATAACGAAAAAATTTAAGTCCAAGGCACATAAAATGGTCAAAAATAATAGACAGGAACGGATATCACACTTCATTTGTAGGTAATTTATTAAGACTCACATACCAAAAATCAGCCCAATGACTGAAAGCGTTGCGTAAAAAACTCCGGAAAGCGATTATTAAAGAAACAAATCTAAGTCCAATCTAATGTCGGAGTTGTAGACGATTGCGATGGTAAATATCTGTGTTGATGACGGTGAAAGTAAAAATGTGTACTAGATAATGAACATTTTATAAGAAATTTACATTGAAACTTTAGAAAAGGTTTGAATTCATAGAGAAAATACTATTATGGTTACCGGTATATGTCCGTCATACTTTATGATACTTTTCTTATCAAAGGATTTTGATTTTCAAAGTTTGCTTTCCTCCTTCGTCAACATCATTCATTTCTGAAATCTAAATGTCTATTGTCAACATTATTCGAATGTCAGTAGCAAGAACATACTATCGAATACTGAAATAAATAACATGGTTATACGCATGAAAATGTTTAAAGTTAAAATAAACATTGCAATATATGGTTTGGGAAAGGGTGTCAATAATACGCACTATTCTAGCATCGCATGAATTTTATAGGATTTTGGCAAATATAAAAATACATCATCAAAGAATACAGAGTACAATATCATCAAATAAAGTGTTCGACATTGACATTGTGGTATGCGTAAAATAAGCTGTTTAATGTATACTATTTGTGATTATGTGCATTGCACACAACATGTTAAAAGGACTGTCAACCACGACGACGAAGAAAAGTTCTAAAATAATAAAAAAGTTAAAAAAATACGCTATTTTAGAACTCTTCTTTTCTTCGTCGTCGTGCAATGAATATGTTCAGGACAATGTGTCTCTTATATATTTTTCACACATACTATGGTCGCATAAGTAACACGAGATTATGTATCTCTTAAAATGAATTCACGTTAATTTTACGTATTTTTTTTTGCTCAAACACGATCCCAATTGGTTCCCCACAACAAGATATTCACAAAACATGTATATAGTAGCCATTTTAATATCGCTACATCACATGCAGTAGTATTTACTTACCTATTAAAGTGGGGATAAATTTAAAATTAAACAATAAACAAGTTTAGTCAACCAAGTCTCTATTACCCTTATTTTCGGCGACGTAATGGGAAAAAATGACATTTCGTTATATGGGCCCCCATGTATATTTTTTTTATTAAAATATGACATTTCTCTGAAAGTATGACTATATTATTATTCCGAAAAGGTTCTGTATAAATAAGATGTTGTTACACGTATAATGAGATTTATGCACTGGAAATTAGACATTATGTGCTCATCTGTTGTTATTATGTAGTACGACGTCTGTGTGTGAGTCTATTTGAACAAGCGTTTTTATGTTTTATGGAATCGTCGTGTTATTTACTCCATGTGCTACAAGAACGGAAGGCCTTGTTCGCATTTCGGAATCAAACATTCAGTACTTGTCCTACCACGGTGTATACAAATTATGTTCCAATAAGGCTTGTATAGACACAAATTTGAGAAGATTTCATGTGTAAACAGCATGTAACTTTATAACATTGTAGCAATGTTATAATGTGTTGTTTAGTATAACAATGTACCCTTTGAATTAAAACGGTTCAAATAATGTCTGTGCCGACATATATATTTCACAGATATTATGCCCGCATAAGAAACACGACATTGTGTCTCTAAAATGAAGTCACGTTACATATGTACGTATTTGTTTCGCTTAAACAAGATTTCCGTTGGTTTCAGATAATATTTCATTCAAAATACATGTGTATTGTATAGATTGCAAAAATGGTATATCACATGAATAAGTGTTCACTTGCAATTGATATAAATTATATTGAATAATACAATTTCATACACGTCAAATATATCTATTTACAATAACGCATCGTTTTACATTTTGCTTAATATTCTTTAGTAAGAACAATCGATTTTTTTCACTTCGAATGTCAAAATTATTCGAATGTCAACAACAAGAATATTATATCGAACGCTGAAATAAGTTACATGATTATATGCATTAAAACGTTTAAAGTTAAAAGAAACCTTGTAATATATGGTTTGGAAAAGGGTGTCAATAATACGCACTATTCTAGCATCGCGTGAATTTTAAAGGATTTTGGCAAATATAACAAAGCATCATCAAATAATACAGGGAAATATAATAACATCAAATAAAGTTTTCACCTGGAATAATATACAACACATACAATAACACACCATCTTTGGCATTCACAAACAAAATTACATCAATCACATCAATTATATCATGCTAAACTGCGGACATTAGAAGAATGCATAAAACGTACACGTGCATGAACATTAATGGTTTGAGGATCTACTTCAAAGAATCGTTCTCATGTTCGATTTTCATTCTTGGTTGATCTTCCTCTAGCTGTGCCCGTATTTTGTCTGTAAAAGATACTAATGCAGGGAATAAAAGTAGGTTTGGTTAAATTGATGTGAATATGTTAAAGTAATGCAAACAGTAAACCGTGTCGCTTAAATTTATGCAATTCATGGTAACACATTGATGGAAACAATGGTCATGTTTTCAGTTCGTTTTATTTTTTTTTAATATACTTATAAAGAATGAACAAATAAATAAATTATCGGAAAATATTATTTCTCTCAGAATAGACCAATTATTGTAACGTAAAACATCATTATTATGCAACAAAAGTGATAAAAAAAACTTGCGAATGTACCGATAGAAGGCACATGTATATGGGACTATTATGTATCTTGTTACATGCGCTAGTTTGTGTAACCGATAGGCTCTTTCTCACTAACACGACAACGATACCGGATATTTTGTCGTCGTTGCACGTACACATATCACCTTAAATGCCACATGATTCTACATGTTGCACAGAAACATCCAATACCTCCGACACTTTTATTTCAAAATATCATCATCATGTCTTTTTAAATCTTTTAATCATTAAACTCGAAATGTGGCCATCTTCGCAATTTTTGTTATCATTAACGTTGCGTTCGCATAACGTTGACGTTGCAACGGTTCAGTAACATTTTTGACACCTATTTAATTCATTACTTAGACATTGATACAACCATCACCATTTAAAGTTTAAACACGAACATAAGTTCAACACATTAAGAACAACTTAATAACAATATTTGCGCGAATTTGGCTGCGTAAGCTGTTTATATTCAAAAGGACGCATTACGTGAACGGGGCCCGAGGCCACATATCCTTCTCATATCTACCTAGCAGATCTTGTATGACCTCATACCTTCTAATTCCAAATCCTTTAGTTCCTTCTTCATCTTGTTGGCAAGCATTCTTTTTGTTTTAGTGTTTAGCTCTCTTTTTTCGAGTTGCGACGCAAACAGCGACGATCACTAGAAAGGCATTCAGTTATTACGTTATCAATAGTATAGTTAAATTACAAACTGTATGTATAACTAATGAACACCCATTTTAAATTATGGCTCTGTTCTAAGTCTCAAGTTTTATTATGGGTATTCGTAAATACGTATGATTATATCTAAAGATGGAGATATTTCATTGACTTTAATTATAATTTTCACCATTTTAAAAGGTGTACTTCTAAACTCATAAATATTCGCTAATAACCTTATATTTTAATTTTATTATCGTTTAATTTTTATATTGATACATAGTGTTTATGTTGTTCACTACAATATGCAACCCACTGACCTATGACAATTTCTCGTACAGCAGCTCCCACGGATGCACCTACTATAAGTGCGACTTGTTTGACAGCGACCTAATACTTCAGATAGCCCAATGTTTCCATGATGTTTCCAATGGTGACCTTGAACATACATATACAATAACGTGTGAAGTAAAGTCTACTAATTTGAGAGCGCCAAATCCAATTCATTACCGGGTCGAAACTCCAGTTGCGCCAGTAAGAAGTATGTACGTTAAGCATCATGAGCTTATATATATTAATGGCAAACAATACATTGGTAATCTAAACGAGGAATACTTTCGCATTATGATTCAGATAACAAATGTTATTGACTTATGTCTCGAGCTTACAATATAAATCTATAAAGACTGTGTCATGCAAATCTGATCAAGGCGACAACACTATGTATGGCGCTTTGTCTCCGAATTCACATGTAGGAATTTATTTTCTCAGAGACTATAAATACACTTGATATTTTGCAAAGTGTTCAGTCAGAACAACTTCTCTGAAAATGAGCAATATGTAACTCATAAAATCGAACTGTTTGTATGGGCACAAAGGGTAGGCACATAATGATCGCATCGTCATCTTTTCGCCTTTTTTCCGTAAGTCCATCCCAGTACTCGGAAAGTGTAACAAGGGCTTCACGGAAAGAACCATTATTTTCTCTTAAGGATTTATAGAGTTACTGCCCTTAAGAAACTTTCTCTTTTAAAGCATAACTCACTTAGTACCGAGGGTATTTAAACAAAACACTCTTCATTTAAAAAGACGTTGAGAGAAAAGTATAGAGTACATAAATATCGATTTCCTCATAAGTATTTTGGAGTTATTTGAATTAGATATTTTAATTAGATAACTCAGTTTCTTATGTAATGCAGACTTCTTGAAGTATTGAAGGTTTTCATATTAGCCTTCATATAATGTAGTTTCAAGAGTACAAGCATTACAACATTCTCCTTCGTAATTACACTACTGCGGCTCTTCGTTTAATTTTCATTTGTAAGAATGAATATATAAGTATTGAAAGGATTAAGAGAAATCTCGATATATTGACATTCGACATCAAGAGGGTACAAGAACCATTACTCTTTCTGCAGTATTAATTTAAGCTTTCGCCGCATGCTTTTGGTCTTGTGAAAGGCCATTATTATTCTGGTTTATATTGTGACTGCCGAAAGGATTTGTGATTTGAAATCTCACTGTTCTTTAGGTCTGTCAAAAGCATTGATAATGTATGGGTGTTTTTACAAGACGGGTTCTTAACACATTGTGAATATTTTTTTGTCATAATGCCAATTCATGTCGACAGTTGTTCAATGAACATAATAAGAGGCTGTGTCAAAGGGTCGGTACAATGTCGAGTCTCTTATCCAGATTGTGTTACTGCAATTATCAAAAAATAAGTGTGATCTTTACCTTTGAGCTCGGGACACACATGCATCGTGCGTAATACTCTAAACAGGTTCAATATTTGTTAAACGTTAATTCAAATTTGTGTGATGAATTATGAAGGCTTAGCGTCCAGAGGCCTTTTAATGTCCAGATTGCAGCACTGACCTATAAGTGTTGTTGTGAACTTTTATTTAGAGACCAATATCTTCCACGAGAAACGCTAGTCCCACCCAACATTTGTAATAAATAAGTTTTTTTGCAATTACCGGAAGTTCAGTCTTGGCAAGTAATATAATGCATTATTTGAAATTCGACCTGTAGGTGTAACCGTGACGTTTGTGCCAGAAAAATAGGTCTGTCACACGACACCTATACATGGTGACATTTTGATAAGTTATTTTGCAATTACCGGATTCTGTATGAAGTTTCAGAATGGGCGAGTAATATCATACATTGATCTCTGTCACTGCATGGTGAATATGTATGGTAGATTATTAAAATTTTAATACAGCATTAATGAAGTTCCAGAAAGGACGAGCGGGACAATGCCCATATTAGAACCCACATTAGAAACCTTTAAAGATGACCCTGACTTTTAAACTAGGGACACGGGATTTACTGCACACATACTCTGTATAAATAAGGAACATAAGGTATATGCTTTGAACGTTATTTAAAAATAAAGGACAAAATACTAGGTTCAAATCCGGACTGATGTTATATGATAATATTTTACTATAAGAACTTTAAGTGTGGTCATCACCGTTGATGTGTGAAACACATAACATACGATCTCCACATGATTATTTATGAAGGTACAGCCCGAACACGTTCGGGTGGACGGTTGCAAGTACGTACATACACTGGGCGTCATTGAAACAGCTATTTTGGAGCCGACAGAAATAGGGCTCGATGATACAAACTACATGGTAAACCCTTATAAATTGCAATGTATGCAAACGTGTATTGCTAGTTATTGCTAGAAAATATTAAAGAATAATCAAATATATCAATTGTGCATATTAAATATGTTTCCTTTTTGTAAAGAAACTGTGTTTTTATTTGAAATATTAATATAAATATATGTTAAAAAATCGGTTACATTCATTTTCTTCAGTAATTTTAACATAATTTATTTATTAACATATGTACGTGTCATGATATTTGAGCAACAAACGTGTGAACGTATTCTTACGTTAACTTCAGGAACCTCTGCACCGGATACTCCTGGTTTTGGTTGTTTTCTTGGTGCTGCGCATCTCATAAATGCATTTGATATTTCCACAACGCGGCATTCTTCTATTCCGATAGTGATTTGTACATCTGAAGGTGCCAGAAGTGTCAGGTTGTCTCCCTTAATAATTTAAACACATAATATATACGTTTAAAACATATTTATTTCAGCTCGATTGCATGTGTAGGGAAATCAACCGTTTAATGTCATTGTCAGTTGATCATATTTCATAGCTTGCTGTTTTAAAACTATTACTTATGTATTGTAATTACGTAATTGCCCTATACAAAAGCAGTAAAATATGATAAGCGCCTCTTGCCAACCATTCGATCACAGTAAGACGATATTTGAGGTTAAAGTGTGTGTATTTCACATCTGAGTAACCCGTTGCATTTGTTTTCATAAAACATTGCGGGTAATAACGCAATAATGACACACAAAATGTCAACTATCGCCTGTGTTTCATTAAATGCAACTGGCGTATTGCCTATACAATACAGGACAAAACATGCAACACAACATTAAAAGTCAACAATGATACAAAGCTAAGATCACCGTCAATGAACGGTCCAATTCGGTTAGAAATAATTGTAAAAAATTCTAAACGCACAAAAGTTCGAGTTTTATGTATTTCTCAATAATTATAAACAATGCCAAATGTTTAGAACTCGTAATAACGATTTTCGGTAAATTGTAAAGTAACATGAACATTATTTAACGCGCTATATTAAATACGGTACAAAAAACGTTGCTGCCCAAAATGATTAAACAAAAATATAAATGTGTACTATACAATTTATAAAAACGGTTATATTAAACATAAATGTTTCTGACATGTTTATTTAAGTTTAGTTGATTAACCTGTTAATTCATTTTAAATTCGATTTCAATAGTATTAATTCTTTTATATTTATCAGTTTATCTGGCATCATTCGCTCCATTGTTTACCCCCCGCCTTTGGCGAGCGAGGGGGCATATAGAAATGGCGTTGTTCGCCAGTCAGTCAGTCCGTCCGTCAGTCAGTCACAAAATTTATTTTGGGCGGGGCATATCAATTTAACAAATTTGCATGTTATAAATGAACATGACGCCATATTTTAACACTCGGTGACGTCCATTATTCGTGCGTGTTTATGTACGTTGTAGAAGGATAGGCGGTGAAAAGATAAATAAAAATTCGCATTAATTGCCGATAAAATGCAGATTATTACTTATCAGATCATGTTAGATTTGAACAAAAAATCTTCTTTTTTTTTCAAATAAACAATTGTCGTGAGTTTTGATGCGTAGGAATTAAATCACGAGTGCGTCTTATATGAAGTATAATTGAACAAAGATTTCTGAATAGAAGTTCCTGACATGATCTATAGCAATTGCCAAAATTTCAACGCTAGATGCGGTATGGTACCACAGATTTAAGAGATACAAAATGCTCGTTTTTATTTTTTGTAGCCTATTATATTCCATGTTAATGCCCTGCAACTATATCTATGAATACGACACACGAACACTAACATGGTACATGAACTTGTGTTGAATATATTGTCCCACAAAAAAAAGAGCATGTTTTATCTTGTTAAATATATGTTACCAGACCACATCTAGCGCTGAAATGTTGGCTATTGCTATAAGAACATTGCTTTTTTATGTGGTAAATCTATTTTTCGGTATATTGTTCATAATATTCGTTGATTTTGAGTGGTTATAGGCTTTTAAGTGTTCACCTTTATTACTGTCTTAATTACTTCGAAGTAAAAGCAAACAGCGTCTATGACGATGCAAAGTGGTCTCTACTTAGATAAATATCATTCTCAAAGACACTCAATTCACATACTACACGCTCTATCATAAAATAAATATATATTGAAAAAAAATCATTCATGAATTTAGTTATTGTTTGTTTTTGTTTATTGCCCATATCACGGTTAATTACCTTTAGTACACTTACTATGATATAAACGTAGTATGTTTTAGCTATAATCGGAATAGTTTATCCCCCTCCCCAATTGCATCTGCGTTAGAAAACGAGTATCAGCGCCACAAGGTCTGTTATGTATGGAAAAAATGTGCAACAATTAGACACGGTACAAAAGCATAAGGTAAAAGCTACTCAAAACATGTGTTGAGACTAATCAAATTACATAAAAAAAGTAAAATGTATGTTAAAGAATAATATTTGTGTCATAAAAACGCGACCGTGACGAATATTTGTTATCTTGTTATGTATTAGTTTCAAGAGTCTTTGAATGAAGAATCTCGCGCATTTCCTTTTGACTAAATGGCGATGTCACCGTAACATGAAGTAGCTTCAGAAAAACATTTATCAGCATGGTTTAGTAAATTTGTTTGTAGTTTGAAGGCAGATTTGATACGTGTTGACATTGTATTCTATAAACATTCTATCTATCAATCTGTGTAAGGGCTGTTTACAGCGCTTATTCGACATTGAAATCTTAGTTTTGCCTTGACCGTATTTGTACCGAGACGTACCTCTACCGTCAGAAAATGCTGGTCCTCATTAAACAGCTGCATTCCGTTGTTGAATTTCGACAATGAAGGATCATGATAATATTTCAATTTAAAACTTCTCTCAACACCGTCCAGTTTCACAACTATCTCCACTTCCTGGCAGCCATCACATGCTGTAGCGCGCAGTCGACGCCGGTTCTCTAACTTGTGTTTAAGATCTTTGGGTGCCTCGGGAACTTTGCAGAAGGCTTTCGTCGAGGAATAATCGATAATGCATTGTTCCGAGTGCTAAATGCCGTGGAAAACAATACTTACATGACACATATATCTAAAGGTTTAGCGTGTTTTTGCTTGATTTTATAAAATGGTGATTAAAAGAACGGACATAAACTCCACATGAAAGTGCATCGTTGGTATATATATATATATATATATATATATATATATATATATATATATATATATATATATATATATATATATATATATATATATATATATATATATATATATATATATATATATATATATAAGCATATACAACTATATCACGCACACATGGAAAATATCAGATTTAGCAACGTTTGACATGCCATACTAGGAGATTCCATTCGACAATGGTGTTAATTAAATGGTATTTTGCGATTGCTCGATGCTATGGAACCTACCAAACAATATGAGAATAAAGCTTCATGTTGATTATTGTTAAAAAATATTTGCCAAATGAATTATTTGCAAATGACAATTTGCAATTAGCAATATGCACGGTGTTCTAGTCGACGCCCTCCTACATGAGAAAAACTGCAACTTTAAAAATACCCAGGGTAAGACAAATACGACAAATATGATCACATATGTTTAACCCTGATTGAATATAGTGTCGAGTACATATAAATAAACCAAATGTACTCTTATAGAAAGAACACCATTATAAACCATTTCTGGAAAGAACAAATTTGTAAAACAAAATGCTATACAAAATAAACAATTTTACGGTTAAGGTGTGGAACTGTTTTTTTGAAAGCGCAGCAATATACGAGCTGTTCTGGAGCTACGCCGGTGGCCTTTCTCATAAGTCATAATATTAATTGCATTTCCGGTCCCCCAATAGTTGTCTGTGTTCAGTGATTTTCATCGCTTTCAGCTGCGTGCGACTGGCGGTGTTTACATTCATAATGTCACACACGGCAAGGTGCTTGATCGTCAATGCAATGTCAAATTTGAGACATTTGGGGGAATCTTAAATAGAGACAGAACGGTGATGAACATCTGCAACCTAAACACCTGTTTCGAACATCTTAAGTACATTGATATTTAAAACAAATTGTTCAATGAATTCTATAACAAATACAGTTTGCCCGTTAATGTCATGGTTGAATTTACGAGAGTATTTTTCATTAAACCTCACTTGACGGGTATATCTTGATGTCGAAATCGACAGCTTGGGTTTGGCTTTGTTCCACAGCCACGCCTCCAACATGACTCTTCTTTTCGACATTTTGGGCTTCCACGTGCTCTAAAAGTTTGTCACATGCTCTCAGTTGTCTGACTTTCTCTATGCAAAACGGACAATCTGTAACGAATCGTTGTCTAGATTTTGAGCGAAATGACACAAACCTGTATGCAACATATTTTACGTACTACATGTATATGCCTGTTAAAACAAACCAGTATTAAGCGCAATGTATAGGGCGTAACTTGCTACTTTATTGTATAGAATGATAGCCCTTATAAACAAGTGCTGTCAGATACCTTCTTGTTAATAGCCTTTTTTCTTAACCAAACTGTTTGCATTGTTTGTAGTGTGTTTCCATCAAGTAATTTATTATTGTTCTCATGAGTAATATCCCTAGATACAAATGAACATTGATTAAAGCGAAACCAATTATATATAGACTGGACTTTTGATCTTGACACAACTCACGTCATCCACTGAAATTATTTTTCATCCAGTGAAAACAAAAACTGCTTTATAATGAAAATGTACATTTCTTAGCTTAAAATGGTCCTTGTGTGTGACACATTTCGAACTCTTTCTATGGGATCATTTCAATATTGGGAATACATGCAATAAGTTTGGATGAAATCCTTTACGTCATTATTGAGCATCAAGCTTACCGGAAAACACGTGCCTATGTAGCGCATTGGTAAACATGTTATATGTACATATCTTGGTCAAAGATGTGTAACATGCGTACAATATTTAAATTAAATTAATTCAAACCCCATGTGTTCTCCTCAACTACGGTGTATTTCGGCAGCCACTCCCAAATTCTGTCCACATCCTTTCCGACCTTGATGGCTTGATTTATAACCAGGACAAGCGCCTTTATATTGGTAGAATTGTCACTGGCTGAAAGTTCAACAGTTCAACAGTTGTATATATTCTGTTCAAAGTTGACAATTGAGGGTATACATTATTTGTCCACATACGTATTAAAACGCCTAAGAGAAGATACAGTTATGGCGTGCAAAGCTTATCGAATCTATGCTGCGTGTTTCTAATTGATCACTTGTGATAATTATATCTACTGGACATCATTACAATTTAAAATGATCATTCGGAAACAACGTGCTGTAACAAATGTGTAAGACACGACAAATTATGGAAAAAGGAACACGTAAAAGCAGGTTTTTTGAGACATGAGATATGAAAAATTATCATGTCTCCCTTTTATAAGGACAAAATTATCGGTAGATCCAAAATGTTTGCAGCAAAATATGCATTAGGATTTATCATGCGACCCTGCTTCCAAATCCATGGTCATACATTCTGCAGGAAATCTGTTAAGTTTGTCCGACTTACTGTATATTACAATAATATCATGCAGATATATTTTATTAAGCGAAGTACAATCAAAATCATACTGTTAATCACATGATGAACCAGTAACACTACTATTGTGAACATATGCTGATTTTATTGGCAATACATTTAAAACCTCATCCTTGGCATCCCAATGTTCGAAGTTAATCCAGCACACTCGAAAAAAACTATTATCATACATCAAGACTAAAACATGTAAAAGCAAGACCAAACATCCTCATTGGAAAGTTGTCTCCTTAAATCTGAACCACAAATCAACGCTAATATCCTTAACATACAATTCCAAGATATGCATCCTCGATAGCATTTAGGTTGCATAAAACACATTTGCGTTGATCTCTAGCTCGTGTCTACCCGTTTCAATTAATAATTTGTGAGACGACAAACGTTATTTAGCAATTATGTCCCTATGTTGTTTATTTTCAACAATACTAAAATACGCAAAGTTTTCGAAAATTGTTTTTAATTCCTTATATAAAATCATTGTACTAGATGATATGACACTTATATTCCAGTTATAGATATACTGGTCTCGTAATCTGTTTTTAAGTAACGAGATTAGTTGATTAGGGTTCACAGATTCGTGAAATTGCCATACATCGTTAAAACCGGTTTGGTTGAGTATGTCCTGTACTTTCGATGACCAATTGTTTGTGTTATTTTTTGCGTTCAATTTCTAATCTCTGTGATAGTAAAATGTGTTTTAGAATACAACTACCCTGTTTTACTGTATATAATTTCAAAAAGTATTTCACGATCCTTACATATCTGTCTAAATACATGGGGAATCGCTCAACTTCGCAATACGTTTAACTGTAATTTAAAATTACTCGAGTATACCATCCTAATACACAGCAACACCAGACACATTTATATGAATTACATTCACATTCCAACATACTCCTATTCTGGTTTATAAACAACTAAACTGATTGCTATAGATTCATCAAAGGCCATATTTTGGGGATTTTGGCATATTTCTGAAAAGAACATGAGTTATTGAACTTTATTAAGAAAACATTCTATTACATTGATAACAATTGTTTGGTTCAAAGCGCGCACATTTTAGATTTTGATTGCATAATTGTGGTAAGAATATTATCAAAATTTACTACACATGTTTTGTAAATGCCAAAAAATTTTATAATATTAATTTTTACACAGAAATGTTGTAGTTATTAGTATTTATGAATATTTATTTAACTATTTATATATAAATGTTTTTTTCCATCAAAACAATTACTGAACAGATTGAAAGTAAAGATATTTACAAATCAGGATTGTTAGGGTGCCTTCCTAGAATTGCCGGTTACTAATGAAATATCCGATATGAACATTATTTTCCCTTTATCGTTTGGTTAAGACATCGTTGATCTCATCAAAAGTCTCATTTTGTTGAATTTGTTTTCATTCAGTATAAAATACAATTTGCCTCCATTGTAGCTGAATGTACAGGCAAATATGTAAGAATGACGCCATTGCAATTTCTAAAAATCATAAAGACAGTATATCCGGTTTGGCAGGAAAACGCAAATAGGGCTGGCTATAGCGAGCCCTATTTTCATTTTACAAACCTCCCGGATACATTTTTCTCCATCCTGGCACCAACCATGTTTGTTTTTGTTATACGTCGTATGTGTAATGCAAGCACACATAGATAACATAACTATGTTTCCCATGTAAGCAAGTACAAACGGTGTTCATAGTCTTGTTATAAATACATGCCAGCTCGACCTTAAAATTATCATTTAATCTGACTTGTTTCCAAATATACACGTAATTTTATCCATGTAAAACATTTTATAATTTTCTGTTTCTATTATTTTAAGATGCACATTTGAACTTGTACAATATTTCAACATTATCTAGCCTTGATTAAATTTTCTTTTTGTTAGTTTTCACATTGGTATTTATATGTTAATGTAATGAACTTGAATGATTACCGGCGGTATTTTTCACACAGCCTCCTTTACGGAAGTGTTGTCGCTCATAAGATATTATTTTCAATACAAGTATTTACTATATCCCAAGAAATTCGTATTATTTGGTTGATCTGAAAATACATTAAAGTGATATTATGCGCATGTTTCAATGTTGAATGGAGCTGAAAAGAATTAACAGGTCAAAAGATTGAGTTAAAATGTGGTAACTGACCAATTATCTGCTACTCATCTTGCTACCATTTGTTTATAAAAAATATATATTATATTCGATATTTTACATGACTGTACAGTCCTCTAAGCCGAGCGGAACTGTCTTTTTATTAAGATCGGAGTTAGTGTTCGTGTGTCGTATGAACGAATCTGCAATAAAACTTAATTTAGATTCACATCGTACATGCATGATCAGTTTTCAAACGAAAGTACGGTTGATATTCAAAAGCATTATTTTTCTCTTTCCGTGATATTGTTTTATTATGTTGATGCTGCATTAACAAATTTAAGTGTATATAAAGTGAAAACACCAAAAAAACGACGGTTGCGATAGACACTTATAAACATAGCATATACTGTTTGATGCGCATACTATCACTTTAATTGACAGTGCCCTTATTGCGATTTCGAACACGCTCACGTGCTGGACGAAGGTCGATTTCATCGGAAATCCAAGGCAGCGTCGAGATTTGATCTACCACGTCTAAAGGCCCGAAGTTTATCAGTAGAACTTGCATGTGTGGTAGAAATTGCGACAACTTCTCAGACCCACAATCTGCAATTCATGCTTACAATAATATAGAAATCGGTCATAAAATATTACACATTTTATCATGCACACATAAAACAAAAAAGTTTTGGATATATTTTTATGAACGTAAAACTTACTCAACGTGAATGTTTTATAATTAAAGCTTAACAAAGTCTTGAAATCTTATCTATTTTCAAGTTCTTTTACACAACAGCGCATGGTGTACAGAAAAAAGGACTTTAAACATCTGACGTTTCGAAGTGTCCTCGGAAAATGAAAACCTCTACTTCTGAGCCGGTATGAATGCCATATTTAATATCAGGGGTTGCTCTATTATTTCAAAATCTCAAATAAAAATTTACATTAAGTAAGTGGAAATTGGTAATAAATGATTCCATTACAATTGTCAACATAACTGATTGCTTGATTTACCAGGAGCAAGTAATCTGATTGAACTTCTTGTTCAATTCGTTCACACGTGTATCTGTGTCAATAACTTCGCTTACTTCTGTTTGAATTTCATCTCCGTTTGCAACCGACGTTCGGGGCTCTGCATTAAACATTGGTTTTTCTTTTAACCGTGTCATATGTATATCAACAGGGATACAGTCTGCTTTAGTACCAACCTCCACGTGCGCGTATTGTTTGAACGCTATTTTGTGTCAAACCTGTTATCAATGATTATAACCTACATGTGAACAGAGCACTTATTATGATAGTGTGTCATTCTCATTCGAACGTGTAGGAAAATAAATTGATCATACTACAACGCTGATATCAACCAGAAACAATTGTACCTGATATAATTATTTTATTATTTATTATGCAATTATTTATGCAAATATCATGGCAATGACCTGATTATACCTGTATGATATGAATTCACTTCTATAATTATGAGCTCTTGGTTCAAAGCCGGGACTCGACTGGTCCAGGCGTTTATTATCATATCAATTGATACTTTTTTTTCAAATGACTATTTGGTCCTTGGCTTTTTTTATTGAAAAATATTTGATAATCAATATCCACAGAATTCGCCCATGAACCGTCGTTTTATTCTATGTAAATGCATTACTCACATGATATAGAAAAATATAAGCAGTAGCCTGGTATTCGCCATATATTTCACATGAATTATGTAGTGAAACTGTTAAAGCATTAAACTTAAAACCAATGGATAATTGTTTTATGTCTTATCACATGTATTCAACATTTAGCTTTATATGAGTATTCGTTACTCGTGTAATAAGTTGCTCCAGACGTGACGTAAAATAATGATAACATTTCCTCTTCACTTATTCTCCTAAAAATAAAAGCAATGCACAGGCTAATCTGAAACGATACTTTACGCACATGCATTCAACCGCTTCTCAAAGAGCCAACTTCATGTATAATTTTTGAGTCATCAAATTAACAATTCTAATCTCTGTATGCCATGCATAACCGAACTCCAGTTGCAGTTAATGATAACGCGCATATACAAATAAAAGTCAACTGAGCTTAGTTTTTCATTGATACAAATGTTGAATATGATACGGTTTCAAAAAAGTGTGTACCATCAATTGACTAAACACTTATAATTGCGTATTGTTGGGTAACCATTGAACACATCCATTACTAATGACTGTGTACCATGTATATACACCTGCTGTGAATGTGACCATATCTAAACTTTTCATTCGCATGCTAATGAAAATGGAAAGAAAAATGTTTGGACCCCGATACGATGTTGCGCACAAAATATTGAACACCAATACTCCTAACCCGCAAAAATGAAACCCGATAATCATCAGTATTGGCTAATTATAATAGCATTTGGCATTCATAAATTTTACATATGGCTATTTTTCAATCGTATTTACTATTTCAATCGTATTTACTATATAGATTTTTTAAGCAGGTGAGTTATTTTGCGACGTAAATGATCTTTTATGCACAGAATAAGACATATCATAAATAAGATCATGCATGCTATCAGTATATGAATTTTAATCAATATCATACGAGTGAGACTACCCGCATAAATTCCCCCGTTAACTATAAAAACGCTACATTCTTCACATAAGGTCACACTTACTTCTTACTGTTCTTCGAATCATCATGGGGAATCCGCAACGGTAAACTATCAACATCAAAGTCCCTCGCTGGCAGATTTATAAATCTTTGTAAATGAATGTCTTCAACTTAGTCTAACCTTTGACCCACACGCGCATGTTACATCGTCGACATGTTTGGTCGACCTGTCTCCGGCTGAAAGTGGTGTCGTAGCACACGTCAACTAACAGTTTAAATTACAATTTATATATTAAGTTATAAGTAGACAATCGAGTTTCTGTCTTCAATAAATGTTAATTATTTGGAACATGTATCTGTTGTATGTGTTTGGGAGATTCTATATAAAGGAAATTTTCACATATCATAGTATTCTACATTGGACATTCTACTGACATGTAAATCGAATCGTACATATGTTGCGTGTTTCTAATTATATCTATACATATATTAACTATCAATAGTACAGTATATATACTGACAAGTTCATTCTTTCCTTTTTAATAACAGTTTCTCATACATGAAATTTGACCGTTACATTCTACGGTATCATTTACTTGACCTCGTTTAAAATTTAGCATGATTATTTGTAAACACCGTGCTTTAAATGAATAAAACGGGCGGAATATTAAGATAAAATTAAGAAACACGTTAGAGCGGAAATTGAGATAAGCTGAAAAAATAACTACGTTAGCCACATCTGGTATCATAACGTGTTATGCCTTGGAGACTATGGACAGCTTATTATAAGGAAAAAAAGTTAATTGACGCAAATAAAGGCAAATATAAAGCGATCCATTTTTTGCTGTATAGCTTTTTGTCTTTTTTTTATTTTTGCAGTATTTAACAGAATCTTAGTCATAACTTTTCGCCGTATTCATTATACTTTCAGTCATAATTTTTCACCGTGTTTAACAGTATTTTTGTCATAATGTTTCGCCGTATTCATTATTATAGAGCTGCGGTAAAGTACACTTTTCACAAGTGATCTTAGTACTCTGGTTTACCAGTACTAAGTTCACTTATGCCCCTAATTGGCAAATGCCTTACTTTAATTAGAAGCAATGGGAGCAAACGACCGCAACGAATTAACTCATCCCGGATTACGCAATGCCACGGAAAAATCTATTATCCACGGAAAAATCATTCCCTCCCTGACCAAATTCATCCATCATTTCATTCAAATAATATAAGTCGATACTGTTTGTTATTTTGCATGGATTTTAAATGTCTCCATTTTTATTTTACCAGCAGATTAGAGCTTTTTTACAAAAGTAACCTTATTCCAGAATGCATCTATTCTCAAACCCGTATATCTTTTTTAAGAAAATTATGGAATACGTTAAGACTCGCCATGATCTTACACAATGGCCTTATTTTACATCTAATACATGTTAGCCAACACAACATGTTCTAGATGCATTCCTCGTCACGTTATAAACCCATGCAAGAAAGCATATCTTATCGACGTTCAAGATTTTGTACGATAGGACATATATTATGAAAATGACCTAAGAGCATGTCGTATCTACAAAGAAGGCACACATTGATTACACGTATATGTTACACAGAAAAGCAGGTGCAAAAAGCATTATAGAGATAAATACATGCAAGATCGATCTGGACATTATCATTTAATATGACATGTTTCCGAATACACCCTTTTATTTTTCCGAATGCGTCATCAAATAATGTTTCATTTTTAGCATTGCTCATGTACAATTTGAAACCTATGCATAATCTAGGTTGACTTACATTGTATTTTAACACACGTATCTGTTATACCCAAAGTAAACTTATGAATCGTATTATTTGGAAGTTATTATACATTCTCAGCGCCCTTAAAGCTATTTCGAATACACTCACATAGTGGGCGAAGGTGGGCTTGCTCGGAGATCTCAGCCAGATTCGGAGACTTGATAGGCCACTTTAAAAAGCCCTACGTTTATTAGTAGAATCTGAAGGTGTAAAAACTTTTCTTCGGAGACCATCTGTTGTAGATGATACGGTAATTTCGCGGACTCATTAACTGCAATTCATGTTTCCTTTCCAGTATATACAAATCTATGTTATAGTAATAAACATGGTATTATCCACAAATGAAACAAAAAAGATATGGATATTTCCATCAATGTAAGCTAAAAATTGCTCAACGTGCGCTTTGTATACTTTGAGCCAAATATAAAGGTCTTTTTGAAATCGTATTTACTGTCCACTTTGTTTACACAGCAGATTATAGTGTAAAGAAAAACAGGGGCTTAATCATCTGACAATTGCGTTGTCCTCGGGAAATCAAAACCTCCACTGCTTATCCTGTATGCATACCATATAGACCTAATCGGGTTCGCTGTTATCTTTCAAAAACTTTAAAAACGTCATTAAGAAATGAACTTTAAGTTCGAATTTGTTATATATAATTGATATACAATTGGTAACAGACCTGATTGCATGATTTACCATTAGCAAGTAGTTCCATGACGAACAAATCATCCTGCTGTAGCTCGCTCAGCGTAGTCCTAAGTTGTCCTTATACTTGTTGTCTTTGTTTCTCTTTCATGAGCCGCTCGTTTATTTTTTCCATACGTTGGTATATGATATATTCTTGATTTACTTTTGAATTATTTTCCATTCCATTAGTAACCATCGTTCTGAGCTCTTCATTCACATTACATGTTACTTCAAACCGTCTCATATGTATGTCAACATGGATATGAGCTTATGTAGTAACAAACTTCAATTCACTGGTTGAGAATAGTTTGAATTTACCATGTTTCATTCCAAATTATCACGAGGCTTCTAGTTAAATTATATAATCATTCTTATGGTTAATGCTGTGCGTTATATCAGCTGAATTATCACTTATCGACTGAATGGTATACGCCTGTTGATTGCATTTGATTATATATCGTTAAACGTTGAACTCAGAACACGTGGTTGCGCGGGAAACGGACGTGTTTTTGTCTGTGTCGGAATTTTTGCTAAAATTTAAACTTAAATTTAAACTTAGTTCGTGGTATTTTGAATATTCAAAATATGTGGATTTGTATTCTTCGATATCAGTTCTGATGGGTCGACATAAAAATAATAAAAGAAAATATCGCAATAGTGGTGGAAATGCTAGCGTAAACCCGAATTATACAACACTACAAAAAAAAGAGGCCCGTCTTGTGAGACCCAGATTGTGGACACTTCTTTTTCAGTGAGTGATATCCTTGGGTTTACAAACTCGGTTCTATACGGCGATGACGTTTGCGATTTAAAAAATAGTAGCGTTTTTCTTTTCAGCGCCGAACCCTGCAATTCACCACACGGCAGCACCATGGCGGGAGCGAAACCAACGTTACAGGACGTCATGAAGGCATAAGTGAACGACTAACTTCTGTCGAAAACAAGCTTCAATGTCTGCACAAGATGGACTTTGGAAAAGGACATTATATCCCTTTGGCTAGCTCTCGAAGATCGAGTAAACACGGTCGATGAGCGCGTTTCCAAACTCGAGAACTTCTCAGAGGGCGCTAACATAGCAGCTGCACAGGTGTAGTAGGCTGGAGGACATTGAATGCTAACGGGCCAGCCTACGTAATGATCTCACAAATATAAAGTCACAAAGTATAATGAACAATCTAATATTTACGGAAAACGAGTCATCTGAGACCATGGAACAAATATTTAGGAAACATCTAAACGATGCTCTTAAGCTAAGGAAACCTGCTGATACTATCAGATTCGAACGGGTCCAACGATCGTCTGAGGAACACACTTATGCAAAAATCCGCTCCATCATTGCCAAATTTACCTTTTCAAGGCCAGTAAAACAGTGCGGCGCTAGTGTAAACACTTGAATGGTACCGGATTCAATATGTTTGCTTCCTTAGATGAAGGAATCTAGAGCGAAAGGCAAGCGATCATGAATCGCGTACAATACCCACTTCATCGATGGTCGTCCAGTGCGAGACAAGGTGCAAGATGGGGAAGAAATCGGTATCTTTCGTGGGGCGTTAATGAATTTAATAATTCCATTCCTTTGTAGATATTTTGAGTTCCTATTATATTTGTTTTTGTATGAATCTTGGACTAATAGTGGACGTGATATCGATTTATATATCGAAAGGATACTTGCCTTTCAATTTTGTTAGACAATTGCAGCCTACAAATCTCCTAGAAATAGTGGTGGAATTGTTATATACATTAAATAAGAATTAGGCAATGGAATGGTAATTGTTAAAAATCATTATGATACTAGTATCTGGTTCAAACTAGGCCACATATTTTTAAATACTTAAGATGACTTTTATATACAAGTATGTGCAACTAACATATGGGGACTATAGAACCCAATATATAAAACTTTTAATGTAGATTTTTTTAATTTTAAAAAATGATATCACTTATTTTCTAAATTTGTTAAAGTTTTTGTTGTTGGTGATCTCAATAGTAGAATTGGTAATTTGTAATGCGATAACATTGTTCATGATAAAATTAATACGGTTAACGATCATGTTAATTACTACCCATATAACGCCTTTGTAATGGTCTCATTCGATAGCTCACTTAATTATCATGGAGAAAGATAACTCGATTTTTGTAAATCTACATGTCTACGTATTGTTAATCAGTGTGACCATACCACGTGGGCCGTGCTTTTTGGCTAGCACGCAAAGACGAACATTGTAAACATTGCCTCCGCTAAAAAAATTCAAATCCATAATCTCATTATTAACTCGATTTTGACAAAAGTAAGCCCACGCTTAAAGTTGAGTACTAGTCTCGGTTATATAAATATTAGACACCAGATGAGTAGCTTAGTCTATCATTCGATGCAAAGTCCGTAACAATGCACACATGGACGGCAAGCACATTTTTAATCTTCCAAAATATCCGTTTAATTTTCCTTTTTACAGTGCAATAATATATGCGGATGTGAATAATTCCTTATCAAAAATGTTGTATCCGAAAAAAATATCATAAAACACCATCTAATACCATTTCAAATGTACATCAACAATTTTGCTAACACGACAAGCAACGAAATTCGAAGGCAAGTCGATATTCTTCTAGAACGACTAGTAGTGTAGAACTGGTAACGTCTATGTCGTCAAACTATATACTTCAATTAATTTAAATTTCATTTGTATATCGTCACTCGCGGATAACAGGTTTATACATCGGGTTTATGTCATATTATGCCCGATGCATTAATATTCCAACCCAATTTATTGTTAAAACTTTCAGACACCTCTTCATAACAACCTCGAAAAAATATGTTTACAAAATCGTTGGTCACTATAATGTCGACTGCAAATGTGAATATAAACATCATATTAACACCTCTTCCGCCGTATGGTAATTTTCTTTGTCGGTAAAGCTTATTAAGTCTTGCACAAACTGCAATTATGGAAATACATGTATTATGTGCATTTAGCTTATTTGAAGTATACTTTTAACAAGAGCTGTGCTTGTGAAACACAATGCCCCCTACTGCGCCGCTTTGAAGCCATATATTTGACCTTTGACATTGAAGAATGACTTTGACCTTTCACCACTCAAACTGTGAAGCTCCATGAGATACACATGCATGCAAAATATCAAGTTGCTATCATCCATAGTGCAAAACTTATGACCAAGATTTAAGTTTTGGGACAGAATGACAGACAGGCAGGCCAAAAACAATACACCCCGATCATTCGATCCGCGGGCATAAAAACACATGCTATGTAAACTATATTAATGTATTTACAGGTTTGACAACCCGGGATGACTCCGTGTGATGCCGGAGGCAAATGCTGCTGCTATGAGAACATTAGGAATAAGGTTGGATAGTGCGAGAAGAAAAGAGAGCTATTTGTTACTTTCTTATAAACTTGGAATCGACATTCTAGACATTTAACTGAGATGAGGTAGCTTGACTCGACGTGAATGAAATGTAATTTAGAATTCTTTGTTTTAAAGGGATTGCAATGAAGTAGCTTGACTCGACGTGAAAGAAATGTAATTTAGAAATTTGTGTTGTAAAGGGATTGTAATCAAGTAGCTTGAATTAAGATAAAACATAAATTTATATATATAATTATTTATGTGCATAATTTGTGTTATAGATTTATTCAAGTATTTAATAGGAAGTGCTGAATATTAACCTCAGTCAAGTAAATGTTAGGTGTTTCTTATCGCCTTTGTAAATCCGATCACAATTGCTTGAATATAATTAATTAAAGCTTTGACCGTCATTGAGCCACAAGTTATTTTTACAACTCTTTAAATGTTCAACACTGTAAAATATTTCAACTACCAATGGCAATAGAGAATAGATTAATTTATGTATCAGCAAGTAGCGTTGTGACAGAGATAATTGGGATATTTGAAATTATAGTAAAGTTTAATAAAAAACACATGCTTATATTTTCCTATGCTATTTGCGTGAGATTTGCCCCATGCATTTAACGAACAACGAAGATTCGCGCCCCCCCCCCCCCCCCCCCCCCCCGCCCTCTTTGTTATTTTCAATTACACGGATTTTGCATACATTTTGAACCGATTTGTTTTGTGTTCATTCATTTTTTGTCAGAAATGAAGACTACGCAGTTAACGTTTTATTATTATTCTTTCATTGAAAAAATATTGAAAAGCATCATTAAATCACATGTCAATCACAATCAAAAGCACAATCGCTGTAATATAAAACAGCGAAAACAAAAATACAATAAAAATAAAATAAAAAAACGCAACAAGTAAATGTCTTTTTTTTGTAAATCGTGGTATGATTCGATGATAAAGCTATTATGACAACTATTTATTCACGGGTAGGTAACAAATAATTATCACAGACATGTGAAAATCATTTTTATACAAAACCTGTTGCGCGTATTTTAACAAAATGCAGTTGAGCATACTTCGCCCGAAAACCTTAACAAACGATTAGACTAACTCTAACTCTTAACTCTAAATGTGAATGTAATAAGATACACCAAATTTCTATTTAAAAAAATACGTAGGCTTAAGGTATTTTAACATGTTTGTATGTTAATAACTTCATCCAAACATAGCGGCTGTTAGCTTAATCGCCTGATAAAGGTTAAAAGGTCTGGCAACCGGGTCCATTTGCCTTACATCAGTGTAAATATTGACGTGAGTTTGAGGTGTCACGTTTTCAGAATGTAGCATGTTGTATATATAGGTCTGGAAGAACAGACAGGTATACAACGATAAGTCTTCCATATCAAGATGACTGGGACGTTAAAATAAAATATTTACTGGTAATCATGTTACGTTGTTTACCTTACAACAGTTACGAAAAGGTAAAGAATAAAAGCTGCATGAAAATAATAACGACAAACCGTTAGCTTCATTCATGACCACATGTGAGTTGACAACAAAAACGCGTTAGACGTTATTTTTGTGTTTCTGCCCGTAGTGCTTGCAAAGTAAGCTGATGTGTTTGCAGGCGGCTTTGCACACTCTGCAGACACGCATGTGTTATTCACTATGTGTTTTCATATGTTCTCGCATATGAGCCCGAGTGCTTGTCTTGTGTTAACATATCTCACACTCGATCTCTCGATTGCGCTCTCCCCTGGT
Organism: Dreissena polymorpha; assembly: GCF_020536995.1. NCBI lineage: Eukaryota > Metazoa > Mollusca > Bivalvia > Myida > Dreissenidae > Dreissena > Dreissena polymorpha. Next base: position 53,681,142 of record NC_068365.1, read on the forward strand.
CACACTGTTAATTGTAAAGTTTACAATAGATGTACAATAATAATGTATGCACATAAAGGTACTTCTTTCATTAACTATTTATTGGCAAACGAATACAGCTTTTCAAATATATCAGATTTTATCGTGCACGATTTAAACGTATTTAGTGATCACGCCCCGGTTTATTTTTCGTTATTAAGTAATAATGCCCCGATATATTATCAGTCTTACAAAGATATCAATTACAAAAGGAATAATGCGTTACGGTGACAATTTCGTTCAGGTATCATTTGTATGCTACCTGTTTGTATGCCCCTGGATCGAATGATTGGGGTATATTGTTTTTGGCCTTTCTGTCTGTCATTGTATGTGTTTGTCATTCTGTCATTCTGTCTCAAAACTTTTACCTTGATCATATCTTTTGCAATATTTAAGATAGCTACTCGATATTTGGCATGCATGTGTATCTCATGGAGCTGCAAATTTTTAGTGGTGAAAAGTCAAGGTCATCCTTTAAGGTGAAATGTCAAATATATGGCTTCAAAGCGGCGCAGTAGGGGGCGTTGTGTTTCTGACAAACACATCTCTTGTTAATACTAGTGTTCAACAAATTGATTGCTCAAATAGAAGGTCTATTTATTACATGTTGTAAAGATTTAATGAAACCATTCGAGGTAATGCTGACCCGTTATTTTCTAAACAATGTGTTTATAAAACAAATCCTAGTGTCATTGGAAATAGCTGTATAAAGAATTCAGAATGGTTTGATCGTGAGTGCAATAATGCACTAAATTTGTACCGCGCTGCTTTACGTATTTTTAACTCAGATAAAACAGTTATGAACAGAGAACGTTTGTGTTTTTTAAACCTTAGGTAAAACAGTTATGAACAGAGAACGTGTTGGGTTTCTTTTAAACCTTAGTAGCAATATATCGGATGTTTGTAATAATGAAGCCGAAGATTTTTGTTTAAATAATGATTTTAATATGTAAAATTCTGCATTGTATTGGCGTGATTAATCCCGATTTCAGATTTTAAAATGCAGTTGCTAATATTTTTATTAAATTAATTGCATGAGTAAGGTGATTTAAGTTTCCAGTTACAGAAAATGTACACCTGTTAACTCGTTCTAATTGTTAACACTTGTTTGTTTGTGCTGGTTAATTCAAGTCATTTGAATTAAATACTAGGTAAGCGTTGAAAGGTATCATAATTAAAAGAATTAAGTGGTATTGAGTGGGAATGTATTGTTAATCTAATTTAATACCGGGTAATTCTATCATGTCGGCACGAGTTCACTTTGCTGGTGTGAAAAAATTATGCCTTTGTCAGGAGTGTCTGAAAAGCAGACACGGAACATCGTCCAGAAACGGCAAAAACATAGTTATTTCAACATGCATATATTCAGTAAAATACTGGATGATGTTACTTCAGATTTAATCGGTCATATTAATTTCAGCCTGGAAGGGGACGCTGATGGCGAATGGGGCCATGGCAGCGGAGACAAAAGGTCTAAAAGTTGTTTATAAAAATGTACAACAATACGGTGAGGAAGTGATTGCTGACTTCACTCTGTCTCATTCACTCTTGAAACGGATGGGTCCAGCAGCGATTGTAGCTCTGAAGAAAGAGAAAACCACTGAAATAAAGAGTTCAGTTGCGACTCAGCTGTCAGTGAAGCCGAAAGCACTCAAAAGTGTCCTGCAAAGTGACATTACGAAGCAGGTGGAGAGCCTACCGGAGCTGCATGTACTTTACAGCGAAAGTGCTCATAAGAGCAGTAGGTGCCTTCTGCAACAAAGAAGCAAGGTTTCGGTTGAAGCGTAGGCGTCAAAATACGGACAGATGAGGTGTCCCGACGTGAGCGAGATGACAGCGAGAGCCATTACAGGAGGCGGTATGGATCGTATACAGATTTGTTACGGTGTCAAGGAAAGAGAAAGTCGCGAGCGCTGTTCAAGAGATAGAAATAAGTGCCGCGATAGAAGAGAAAGCGTCACGACTCGCGGGACAAGAGCTTATCCTCAAGGTCTTGCCAGTGTCCACCAAGAACACGCTGAAAACACGTATACCATTACCGGAAGAGGAGTAGTTCGGATGATCGCTCGCCAGACTACTTGAGGAGGACGTCCGGTGGAAGACGTCGGCATGGGTCGCGAGAAAGAGGTAGTGACAGGGATCACTACAGGCATCACAATGATCATCGGAGTAGTCACCATCGCAGGTCCAAGTTTTATTACTCGGACAGTGACTCAGAGTCCGATGTAGACACTCAAGAGAAAAGAACAAAAGAGGTCGAATCCAATGAAGCTCCCCAATAATTTAAGGTTTGATGGAAAGTCTAATTGGCTTTCTTTTTAACAAAAGTTTGACAGCTACAGAAGTGTAAATTCTTAGACTGATTGTGCGTGTAGAGACTGTCTCAATTGGTGTCTAGAAGGAAAGGCTCTGGATTGCTTCACCATCACGACCTAGATGTGTTATATGTTTTAATTCTCGGAAATAATGAGGAATATGGAGGGTCGGTTTGGTGCAAAAGAGCTTCAGGACACCAGTAGAGTTAAGTTCCAGCAGGCCGAACAGATTACCGGAGAGTCCCTGGAGGATTGGGCTGACAGAATGCTGACCTTTGTAACACTAGCGTTCCGAAACCTGCCACAAAAGCACAACATGCAGGAGGCAATATCCAAGTTTTGCCAGGACGACTCTGTCTACCAGGAAGCAGAGACGCATGCTTGTATTAAGCGTCCTCGTTTGATTTAGGTAGCAGTTGACGTAGTAAGATATCATCAATATGTTATACTGGCGGTGGATGGTTCCAGAAAATCCACGTCGTATGCTGTGAATGCAGTGTCTCATGAAGACGACAGGATAACGCGTCTGAAAATTATGGTCGAACGGATAACATCAACGGTGTAGACCTGGGGCAGGCATAGGGCGCTACAAATGCGGCGAGGTAAGCCATAATCGGAAAGATTGCCAAAAGCAGCAAGACGATAAGATAAAGAAGGGACGAGAGTCAGGGAATGGCCAGAGTCATTTTAACTTCAAAGAAAATATGGCATTCAGTCCGTCCAAGAAAGAAAATTGCCAACAAACCAGCGTTCACTGTGTTTGTAGGGTTTCTTGTTCTGATGCACAGGAATTCAAAGTGGGTGTGGGTGTCACTTCTCCAGTGCCGGTAGACAATAGTAAGGAAGAATCTCTTGAAGAAGAGTGACACGGGTGCTCAGATGAGAGATAACTTTTTGACACGGAAAACATATATGGCGTTGGTTGTACCCCGGGTTTTACATGGGGGTGATGGCCCTTTTGTGTGTTATATAAACCCGACACCGAATTATCATGTTTGAAGAAAGGGTTCATCATTTGGAGTAAGTCAGTGTTTTAAGAGAATGATTACACTGGAAATACCAAACCAGTTAAGCAAAGGATTCGAAGGACTCCTACTTGCTTTGCTGCGGAAAATGTTGGTATTGGCGATGTGTTGAGTCAAGTAAAGTGGGATTAAGAGAAGGTTATAGCTTATAGGAGCTGCTTCGCCTTGACATCGGAACAAAGAAAATACTGTACGGCAAGGAAAGAAATGCTTGCAATTATTTGTTTCGCCAGATAGTTTAAGTATTTCCCATTTTAAAGAACGTTTAAAATGCAGACTGATCATTCTATCTGACATGGGTGTTAGTTCTCAGGTATCCACAAGGACAGTTGGCACGATGGACGGAGGAACGTTGCAATACCAAAATGTGGTGAAGCACAGACCTGGGGTCAAGCAATTTGATTGACTTTCACGTGTTTTGGACAGCTTGATATTATGTCTATGTGGCTAGGGTTAAGCCAGGTGACTTTCCTTGTGAAAGTTGCGATAATTGTGTTCTTGCTGATGAACAGTGGAGCCAATTCATGGATGAAGTTGGTGGGTTTGTTAGTCGCAAACCAAACTCCTGAAGGTGCCGTGTCGGATCAGCATCGTAAGTCCCAGGTCATGATGAAATGTTAGGAGGTGAATGCTGTCGTGAAAGGCTGTTTTCAGGTGGGGTTACCTTATCACACTGGCACTGGTACTGGATGCCCGTCACCATGGATGTTTTTATGTTTGTTTTGGATCCTGGAGGAAAACAGACAATAGGGCCATCAAGGGGTTATGGTTGGACAAAAGGGCTTCCTTGCTCGGTCTGCCATACTCAAAGTCGTGGTGATGTCAGTTAAAAAGTGGACTTACTTGCTCCGGACAACTGGATCACAACAGAGTGTCAATCATCAAAGTAGAAGTTCCATTGGGAAAAAAACTTATTTTAATATTTCACTTGTTTGTGAAGACACCTATGCATGTTATGTGTTTGTCTCGGATATGACAGCTAGCGGCAATTTGCAATGATGGGGTTTCCCCTATGAAGAGCTGGAAAATGAACAAGAGCAATATGATGGTCTCATGTCTATCCGGGATTGGCTTAAGGACGGGTTTGAGCCGGATGAAGGACAGTTGTTAATTGCAAGTCCAGAGATGAAGTTTTCCTGGATCAACACAATGCTTTCAACTGTAAACTGTGAGAATTCTGTTAGACCTAGTATCATGAGTCTTGTGTGAATGATTCACCAACTGACGCACCGGACATAGACAAGTACCGATGCACCATGTGTAAGCAAAACAACTGATTATGTTATTTTTTCTCTTTTTTAAGTCTTCTTTGCTTAATGAAATAGGAACATCATCAAGCTGATGCAGAAGCATTTGATTAGGCTAAATTGTTCAACAAATGTGGAATTGTTGCATTGAAGGGAGCAATACTTTGTTGGGCTTCTTTGTTCAACGGACAATTCCTCCGAATACGATTTAGTTGGACTTTTTTGTTCAACTTATGATACGAATGTTCCGCGAAAAGAGCATGACATTTGTTAGCGCTTTTTTGTGCACAGTAGTATGGAAGGGCTATTAAGTATTATGTGTGTGCTGTGGGTCACTATTACACCTCTGGCTTGAAACGTTTCAGTTAAAGTGGGGAGGAGTGTTGTGATTTAGGGATTTAGTAGAATACTACCTTAAGCAAATAATACGGGTGGGAAATATTGTAGCACACAAATCATGATAAGCCGCGAATCTCTTTCTGCTGGGATTTGATGAGACAAGACGAGTTTTAACACTGTTCTTAACTAACATTATTTGCGGATGCACTCGACTTTATTCCGTTCAGGTTACCAGGTTAATAGTTAACTAGTTCGATGTAATAGTTACTAGCAATCTCTAAGGAGCAGAAGTAAAGAGACACTTAAAATAGTATTTGACGCAATTCATTATGGTTTAAAATGTTTACGTCTGGTATTCAAGGCAAATTGTTTAGAATAGTGATTGATATGTTTGCAAATGTTAAGTCACGTATTAAATTATGTTCATCATATAAAGATTATTTTGGTTATGCGGTCTGACTGAGGCAGTGGGAGATAATGTCTCCGTTTTTGTTTTCTTTATTTGTTGAAGATCTTGAACTAAACAGGCAATATAACATTAACTCTGGTTTGAGTATAGATGATATTGTGTTGATTTTGCAGACTACATGGCTATTGTAGGCAAGTCACCTGCTGAAATCCAGTCTAACCTAGATAAATTATATTTATATCGCAACTCATGCAGACTCAATGTTAATACTGCAAAAACGAAAATGATGGTGTTTCAAAAGAGGGGAGGATTAAAAGAAAATGAAAAATGGACATACAATGGTAATGTTGTTGAAGTTGTTGATAACTTTAACTATTAAGGCACAGTGTTTTAAATTGAATCAAAAACATTTGGTTGGTAAAGCCCTTAAAGCCATGAATACATGATTGACAAAATGCCACGACTGTGGCATAAAACCATAATTTTATCTCAGTTGTTTGACGCCTTTGGAGGTTCTATATTAAATTATGCTTCAGAATTATGGGGTTTCACAAAGTCGGATGATATTAAAATTTTGCAAACGATTGCTTCGGGTTAAAATAAATACATGTAATGTAGCTGTTTATGGAGATTAAGAAAGATATATATTGTATGGACACAGGTTTGTTAAAATGATAACATATTGGTCTAAAAATTCTAAACAATAACAATATTATTATGCAAACTGTATACAAGCAAACCTTAAACGATTGTAAAAAGATTATACAAATTAAGTCGAGAAATTCAAGAACATTCCAATATTTATGGATTTAGTTATGAATTTGAAAATCCAAAAGCTTAGCAAGTAAAATGTTTTGTAAGAGAGTTTAAATGTAAACTTGTTAACAATGCTTAACAAGAGTGGTGTGGTAAAATGAATAACAGTCCTGTATTAGATATGTATAAACTATATGAAACCTCTTTGGAATATGAAGAATTCTTACTCACTAGACGTAATTGCGAATTTTTTGTAAGGTTAAGAGTTTCTTCACACCCGTTGGAAATTCTAACTGGCAGATATGCTCATAACAATATCCAACGAAAAGAACGTTATTGTTTATGTTGGCTATCATTTTATATGTATATGCCGCTGTTACACTGATATAAGTAAAAAATAAATATCAGCCGTATATTTTATATTAACCCATGTGTATATAAATTCCACAAGTTATGAGTTTCATGTGATAGATAAGTAATTATAATATATGAACACATATAAAATAAGCTAAAGTTATAAGCAAGGCATCCTTAATAATACCGTTTAATAGATTTCATCACCTTTTAGATAGACCGCGTTCTTAACATAGATTGTGTTTATTTGTATTTGTATTTTTAATAAACTTTTAATGTTGTATAATGTTATGTTGTAATTCGTTTCACGTGACAGAAAATAGTGTGTATATGTGTGTTTTTAGACGCTATACCTTTTTATAAGTCTGAATAAACTGTCTGTCTGTCTTTTGAACTGTGCTAAACAAGTTATTAATGATTATAATCTACATTCGCTAATTATGAATATAAGTAATTATCGTTTATCTTTTTGAACCTCAGATAAAATTAAAACTGTCAAAATTATATAGTGAAATTGGCATTAAACTGATAATACATATATGCATGTGTATGTTTTATCCCATATTTTCAATTAGAGGTTCATATGATTATTCTTTATGTAACGAGTCGCACCAGACGTCACGTAGATTAATCTTTGAATAGCCCATGCCGATAGTGATTTTATTTCCTATTAATAAAATAAAACGTGAATAATAACTTCAGAATAAATTTCAGGTGAAGTAACGAAAATAATTTTCAAAAGCTAGATCTATCTTAGTTACTGAAAAGGGAAAGTAAACCTGATGAATTAAAATACGTAGAGTAAGAAAATCCAAAACAGTGCAATTGCAATTGTATTATAATCGATGCTTATATAAACCGGTTAAGAAAATGCATTTAAACTGTTTTACCATCGTGTGTTGTTTATGACATCAGTAATTATCGCTATTATTGGAGTCAAATGTGTACAATCTATCATAAACGACTCGAATCACGAATCTTTGTCATTGAAACAATATTTGACAAGGTACCATTTGTGTCCATTTTCTACAACTAAAGAATGTAAAATTGAATCAACCAAAGCTGAAAGCTTTCTGGGTTAATTGAATTGTTTGTATTAAAAAATTTAATTAAATGATCTCAAATCGCATAAACGTAATGGACGGTCAGAAGTAAACTGAAACTTAGATTTGTGAACTTGAACAAATGTTGAATCTAATACGGTATCTACAACAAAGTAATAAAATAAATGAGCGTTACGAAACGGTTAACCCAATTTACCTGACACGTATACTTGTTGGGAAACCATCTCACGCAGAAAGTCATTATATATTATGAATTTATAACGTACACGTACAGATATGGTTACATACACGCATCCATGATCAATGATTAAATTATGTGAATGATACCTGGGTATACCTTGATATTATGTTGCTTACTCGGTAGAGTACCATCTTACAATGATCCTAACAAAATATTAAACACCGAACCCTTGTGATTTCAGAGAAGACACTTTTTAGTCATTTACTGCATATTTATCAGAGTACATAAATATTGTAACCCCTGGGCATGGCCAGTATTGACCCAAGGGGCATGATTTGATCAAAGCTGGTAGAGAATCACCATACAATTTTACATGTAAAATACCAAACTTTTCTGCCTTGCTTGTAGGTTTTGTTACAATCTGTCAAGAGGTTAAGGAGAGTTCATTAGAAGAAAAAATGTTTTCTTATTGGAAGTCCTGGCTTCCATGGCTTATATTTTGGAAGTCTTACTCATGAAATCTTGATGTCCTACTTGTATTTCAGCACTTAAATGTGGACGTTCATTTGTTAATACATGTATACAAGTATGTATAGTAGTCAAATACTACGATATGAAAGGTTAACATTTAACTCTAGGCATCAATGTATATATATGTTAAATTTGACATATTTACATTCTTGAGCACAACAAAAAAATATACAGCCACCAAGTGTAAAAGGATTTCCGGATTTTAAACTCAAACATACGTACCGGTACTCAGAATCTCCACTGAGTCTCCAAAAATCCAGCATAATCATGATTTATATTTTCAAAAGCAGAATATGACACATATTGACGAGAAATGTGTGAAAGAGAATCCAAAACAAAACGTTTTGCAATGTTTGAAAGTTCAAGTAAATTGTTGGACTGGGATTCCAACTGAGCATCACAAAACGTGATGTTCGAGCATGGAGCATTGTTCATATCTGCTAAACATATACCGAGTATGTTCTGAAAATTGGGCAAATGTTAAAGTGGCTTCGTGAAAATAAAAAAACAACATATTGTTTAGCATCATCAAAATTATGCACATGGTGAAGTGTGTGATCACTTTTAACTCATCGTTTTTGCTAATCTTGCTATTGTCATTTTATGTTTAATTCAATCGTCATGGAACATGTTTATAACATTTGTTATAATGATTTCTTTGATGAGTTCAAAGATAGTTCCGGTCAGTTGACAAGCATGGCTGCCCTTGAACGGGGCTCTTTACCTTCTATATCAATAGTGAATCCTTGTGAGACTTAAAAAGTCACAATTGTCGTTCAATCTTTATGACACTTGCCCAGGCATAAAAAGTATCATAAACGGTACCAAATACAGAATGCTTGAGTGGTTAAAGTATAAATAATTATCAGAGGTTCAAAGACATGCAAACACTATTCATTTTATGTTATCAAGATATTAATGACACATATGAAAAAGCTGTTCCTTTGTTGCATATGGTCAAATAAAAGATATATCTAGAATTTATATGTCAATATATACGTTTTCCACTTGATATCCATCTAATATGACTTTAGGTGGAACTAACCGCCTTCACGCATCCTTTTTTTCTCACACAAGTATAGAATAGACATGTTTATAGTTGGAAGTTTCAAGTAAATATTAAATTTTGAAAATTCTGTTTACAGTTGTAATACTTAAAGTAAACTATTTACGTTAATGACTCTAGAGAACATTAACCCATTTATGCCTAGCGTCTAGAAAAAAGGACTTGGCAAACAGCGTAGACCCAGATGAGACGCCGCATGATGCGGCGTCTCATCAGGGTCTGCGCTGATTGCTTAAAGGAATTTCTGTAAAAAAATATTCTTAATATAGAAATAAATTTACCAGATATCCCTAATTTTGGAAATAAATTGATCCAATTTAGAAGGATGGGAGAGTCCACTAGGCATAAATGGGTGAATATGGCGGTTCAATGCCATACTTTCCAAGAATCACGATTCACATTTAGATATGAGGCGGTCTTTATGAATAACGGGCTTAATACAGGCGCGTTAAGTATCGTCCCAGATTAGCCTGTGAAGTCCGGGGAGCTAATCGAGGGCATCACTTTGGGTTTCTATGGGATTTTTCGTTTAACGCAAATTTTAAGTCTAAACGGAAATATTGGCGGAAAATGTCGTCCCTGGATTGCCTATGCGGACTGCACGGGCTTATCTGCCACGACACTTTACGCACATGTATAAAGCCCGGATGTCCCAGGCTCATATATAAGTGCACATGCTATGCACAACATAATTTGTTTGTAAATTTAACACCGCATTAACATCCCTTTACTTTTGTATGCGTGCATTCGCATACCTAATATAGAAAAGAGCAAGAAAACGAAAACGCGATACAAGGGCACGGGATTATGATGTTAAAGAATGATTTTTATTTTGTGTTTTCGCATCGTAATTTTCTATCGTTATTTCGCTCTTTCGTATCGAAATCTCGCGTTACTTTGCTTCTTACTCTTAAATTGAAATTAACCCTTTGCATGCTGGGAAATTTTTCGTCTGCTAAAATGTCATCTGCTGAATTACTAAAATTAGCATTTTCTTCGATTTTTTTTCAAAGAATACCATCAGAATAGCAAACAGTTTGGATCCTGATGAGACGCCACATTATGTGGCGTCTCATCTGGATCCAAACTGTTTGCAAAGGCCTTCAAAATCCGGTTCCAGCGCTCAAAGGGTTAAGAAATATCGAGAGACTCTCACGGAACACCGTAACAGAGCGACACAAATAGCTTGAACTCGTTTGAAATATATCCCATGATGCAAACAAAAGAGCATTTATATCATATTTGAACAACATAAATATAGAAATATTGCATACATAAATCCACGTGTTGAACTCAAACCAAGTTTTTATTACATACAAATTGCATTTGCGTACATACCGGTAAATATGTTAGAACATACATATAATGAATATAACATAAACAAATATACAACTATAACATATGCAAATATACAACTACATATACCACACAAATACTGGATTTTGCAACGTTTGACATACCGTTCCAAGATATACTATCCGACAATGGTATATGTTAAATAGTATATGGCGAGGGCTTGATGCTATGAAACCCATCAAACAATTCCAAACAGTTCCACAAGTCGCTTAATGTTGCTGATTATTAACAAATTATATTTGCCAAACGAATAATTCACAAATAACATTGTGCGTTTAGAAAGTAGCATGCTTTACTAGCGGACTCAGACATAACTGATATAAACTGCTACTTTAAAAATATTCGGGCTAGGAGGGAAAAGTATCATATATGTTCAATCATGATGGAAACTGTGTCGCCGAAATACAGAAATAAAACCTTTGTAAACCGTTGTTAGGGAAAAAAAGTTGTTAAACAAAATGCTATACAAAAATCCCAATACGCTGTATTATCAGTTAATTCCCCCAATTAATGAAGAATACATGCGAAACTGCCAGAAGGGTAGCAGTTTCACTTTTTCGATTTCGAATTTCTTTTTGGTCGTTTCGATTCTAAAGTCAAACACAACCTGATTCAGGTGCTGTTCGAACTATTTTCGTTTTCATGGCGCAGGATCAAGAGACTTTGTTCCCAATTAAACGTTAATGGATGTAAACACACCGGTAGGTGGTTCTGTGTTTTTGCAAATAACTTTTGAAAACAAATTTTCTTTAAAAATTTAATAAGTGCATAAAAGACATATTTCTATGCTGCTTATAGCAACGTGAAATACATAAGAATTACTTTATTTAATAAGCCTGTGTTTTTGTTCAAAACGACCTTGTTTACTGCACGGTCATGCTTCACGCAACGTGAAATTTTGTCACCGATTTCAGAAGTATTCAATGATTTATTCTTTCACCTTAAGATATCGGCACAAACTGAAAGAATAACTGTTTTGTATGCACTTAAGATTTTTGAAAATGAATTTCAATCTTATACTAACTCAAGATATCTGAAAAAAAGTTCTTAACGATGTGATTCTGCAACCTGGTTGTAAACATGCTTTAAACATATAACGTTACATGTTCCAAAATAACAAACTTTTGTGAATACCTAAATTATTCCAAGTCACATGTTGCTGTACGATGTTAACAGAGAACTTAAAGATAGAGCATCTGTGCACCACGTAAAATATAGAGGACTACATGGCAGATTGACGACATAACTGGTTGCCCCAACTTGCGTTGTCCTTGTCCGCTATAAACTCATACAATGTGTCGTAGTCTCATTAACGGGGATTGTAGCTCCTGAACAGCTGCGAAGGCTGTTTTGAAGGTGCGCTGGTCGCTTATTTCATGCGACCCATTTTAGCATGACACGCCTTATGTTAATTTGTAGTAGTGCACGTATGTTTCACTTGATACTATATTTATGGTCAGTGTGAAAACTGTGGATTTTGTCTAATCGACAAAACTCTCAGCATGCCCCATGGGACGTCTAAAGTCTGAATACCCTTTGCATTCCGGTCCTCCAATAGTTGTCTATGTGTTCTGATATTTTTATCGCTTTCTTGCAGTCTCGGGTTGGCGTGTATTCGCTTGATTCCTTTGACAGGCAACGCAGAACCGCCATTTTGCGAAGAGCGTTTTATTAATTTAGAATGTTTCGCACGGCAAGGCGCTTGCTGATCAGTTCGACATCTACTTTACGACATTTGATACAATCTGGAATAGATAGGAAAGAATATGTTGATCGACATACTTAATGTGAACACTGGTATGGTCGCCGGGTGGTAAAAAGTGTACAACAAGTCCAGGACTCAAAGCCGGGACCTCCCGCTAACACAGCTCATCACCAAACCCGCTTAATTTCGGTACCGTGACAGTTTTGAAGATGTTAAGTACATTGTAATAAAAAATAATATTCATAAAAGTAATTTTGATCAAACCGCACTTGACTGGCAATCCTTGATGTTGAAATCCGCAGCTCGGGCTAGGCATTCGTCCACAGCCACGCCCACATAGTTCGTCCTCATGTAGGCGTTTTTGGCTTCAATGTGTTCTATACACTTGGTGCATGCTTTCAGTTGTCTTGTTTTCTCCATGCAACATTCACAATCTTTTGGGCTGGATTTGGAGAAAAATGATGCATGGTTGTATTAAATGTCAACTCAGCGTCTGTCGATTGGTCGACCTGGCTCCAGCTGAAAGTGGTGTCGTAGCAAACGACAAGAATCGAGGTAAACTAACAGTTTAAATTTCTGTTGTATAGATTTTGTTCTAAATAGACAAATTGAGGATCTGTATTCTTTAAATATTAAATATTGTGTACGTGTAACAGTTTATAATGATAAAATATTTGACACGCTAATCAGATCTATGTGTCTTTCGAGATTCTAAGTAAAGAACTTCTTCGCAAATAGTATTCTACTGCATACGTAGAAAACAAGTCGAAACAATACGCGGGATTCCCACATTGAGAATGATATAATTACGACGTGCAAAGCGAAGCGTGTCTAATTGAACACTTGTGATAAATATATCTACATGACATCATAACAGTTTAAAATGATCATTTGGAAACAAAGTGCTGCATTAAATGTATAACGACACGCACCATAGTACAGTAGATTATGAAGATGTTAAACCGGGGTTTTCCGAACCGGAGGTCGGAAAATTTATCGTGTCGAATTTTTATAAGGTCATTGTTTGATATAGAAATATGACGAAAGGTTTTGTCATTGCATATGTCCTGTTGTAGATTAAATGAAAGTCTAAAAGATATTCTATCTTGCATGGGTTTATTACGTGAAAGTGTAGTGATGGCAAGCATAGATTCGCGTATTATAAGGTCATGGTGTATAGGTCATGGTTCACCATAACGTATCACCTCTTGAATTTAATAGATATGCGACCAGACCAGATTGCGTATTTGATAACAGGTAGCGGTAAGATTTATTAGGTGAGAAGTTTATTCATACGCGTCGATTAATACAATGACACGGCATAAAATTTAAAACACTTCTACTTAACCCAATATGTTCAATACCAATCATTGCGGCTGTAATCTTATGTTAAGTTTATTTTGTAGATTTCAGTGCGCATTTTTAATCAGCATGTAGGATTAAACATGTAGACCATAAACTGTTTAGACTATGTTCAGCAACATCAATAGATACAAAAGAGAAATCAATAAGTGCACTCATTGTCGGTAGGTTCAACATGTTTGTAGAAACATCTGAACTATGATTTATCTATGGGTTATAAAATATACTGTTATTCATTATACATGAAACATTCTGATAAGATTGTTCGATGTATTGTTTATACAAGTATTACATGCTCAAAAATATATTTCATTAAAGCCCAATAAGCAGTCAAAATCAACGAATGTTTCGTAAAATATTTCGTAAAATAAAGTAAACTCATAAAAACTCGGTGTTCCTTATAGAAAATTAAAGCACACATTTCAACGCTATATGTATTATGGTAACAAAGATTTCACGAGATATAAAATGCTCGTTTTTATTTTTCATGTGACAATATATTAACGCGAGCATTTTATATCTCGTAATATCTATGTAACCAGACATCATTTAGCATTGACATTTTGGCTATTGCTACAAGGAACACTGACTTTTAACTATATAGGCTAGATTCTCTTAAATTGATGCGTTTATATCCATCCTCTTCAAAAGCATCGTCACACCAGTACTGTGAGTACTGTGAGTACTTTGATTAGAACTTTTTGCTAGCACACTTCAAAGCGTTTATACAATCTAACCTGACTTAAATTGTCTTTTTATTCGTTTGCAATTAATGAATAGCTGTACCTGTATGTACATTATTTTCAACACACGTATTTGTTATATTCAAACTTTAGTATATATAAAATTGTATAACGTATTATTTGGTAACTTATAATACATTGATTGTACCCTAAATATAATATTAATAACGCTCACGTGCTGGGTGAATATGGATTTGATGGTAGATCTCAGCAATGGTGGAGACCTGATTAGCCACAGCTGACAGTCCAACGCTTATCAGTAGAATCTGGAGGTGTAAAATTTTTTTCGGAGACCAATTGCTGTAGAATATCCGGTACCTTCGCGGACTCATGAACTGCAATACATGTTCACGATAATGTACACATCTGTTTTATAAAATTAAACACATCATAATTCAAGTACTACGAACCTGTTACCCTGATTTAAAGGGCATGACTTTGTATCCACATTTTAAAACACCCTCCAGTCAAACAGCGCAATAGTTACAAACTATATTAACATTGATATTAACGAAGCAATAAAACAAATCACATTAATATACGCAACCGTTGGAAAGCAAATGCAAGTATGATCACTCCGCTTTAACGCAACGCAGGCCGAGTGGTGGGACTCTGAGTGCGACGATAAAAAGCGAGAAAACTACGCGGCGTTACGTCAATTTAGACTTATATATTTAGCAGCTCATTTGTGTAACTACAAATTTCAAAGAAAAGAATTTCAATATATCTGTAAAAACAAACTGTTAGACGTTCAACGTCGTGAAAGAAAACAACCGTATGTGGAAAGAAACAATCTGGAAGAAAATCAAAGGTACTAATATTAAACCGTGTATATGTACATTGAAATATTACGGCTTACCAATGGTATAACATTTTAGTAAACTACTATATGATACAGATGCTGTGAAAATTGATAATTCTGAAAATAAAGAATTTATTCATTTACCAGCATACGGACTTAATGAACAATTTACCGTACAATAAATCGAACGGTCATTGTCCAAATTGACAAACAACAAAAGTTGTGATGTTTATAGTATTTCTACGGAATGTTATTAGAATGTCTCGAAAGAAATAACACCGTATCTATGTATACTCTTTACCAAAAGTCTCGATTCAAGTTATTTTACCGATTCGCGGGGAACCAGCGTTATCGTTAAAAACTAATGACCTGGAAATTACAAGGGCATTTCTGTTACTAATACGATGTACAAATTATTTTCTGAAATCATTAATGCTTGTTTATACTCTTGGGCCGAGTACAATAATAAAATCGACGAATCGCAAGCTGGCTTCCGACGTGGGTACTCGACAGTTGACAAAAAATTTGCATCAAAGCTATGATACAAAAATATCTTTCGAAATAGAAAGGAATATTCTATTGTGTATATGTTGATTTTATAAAAACTGTTGATTACATAAACCATTATAAATTATTTTAATGTCGTGATAGGAAATGCTAACATGGTAAATGTTCTAAAAGCTATGTATAAGAACTTAAAATCCTGCGTAAAAGTGCAAAAGAAATCTACATGCCCAAATGATTATAACACACAATCAGTCGAGCACGCGGTTAACAATTAGTTCTCTTGTAACATCGGCACCAGACAAGGAAACAAAACAAGTTCGAAAATAAATGCCCTGTTTATTGACGAAATATCTACCTTTGTACGTGAAATCTGTGGTTCGGGTATTTGTGTCACCAATCGAATTATCGACATCATTTGTTTAATGTTCGAAATATTGATATCGATAACGATATTGCAAATTGCGCGAAAACAAAACAAAAAATACAATAACAACTAAATTTATTTGAGATATTCTGTCAAAACACAAAGATGGAATTAAATCTCAATAACACTGAGATAATTGTATTATGTAATGGAGGAGCATCAGAAGGCAGCGAACGTTGGTATTTCAAAACAACACCAGTATACTAGTATATGGGCCTAAGTTTAACCCTTTAATTATCATGAGAATTGGCACTTAATAAGCTAGCTGCACAAACACAAAAGGTTATATTCTAAATAACTTTCAAAAACCATTAAGCTACTTTCAGCCTCTCAAAATATTCTTGGATCCCATGATCTACCCCATTTTGTTACGGATTCCAAATATTAGGAAATGAGTACATAAACGCAATCGAAACTGTTCACACTACTTTTTTTAAATTCATTTAGCTTAATAAAAATACAAATAATTGTATTGTCTTGGAAGAAAGTGGTAGACATCCATTGTGTGTAAATTATTTGACTTAATGTATTAGTAATTGGTTTAACCTTTTAAGAATGCCCGCCCTTCGTTATCCGAGAAATTGCTATTTACTGTTAAAATCATAAGATGACGCTGGGCGAATCTGCTGAGCATCGAAAATTAGAAATGTATTGTTCACATACGGATTTGGTTATGTTTGGATAAGTCAAGATGAAGGTGATAAAACATATTTCATCGGGTGCGCCAAGTACAATGAAAAACTATTAAAGTACATTGTATCTTTAAAGCTGATATTCTTCAGGCGTTCACCGCTAGATTTGTATCACTTAATGAGCTCTTATGGTGAAGCTATTCTAAAAACGTTATGTATTTCATGTATATAATCTACTGAAACAAATCAATAAATAAATCAAATACTTTCGATATATAAACACAGCATCTGTTTTGTTTGTGCGGTTGTTTGTGTATGTGTGTGCGAGAGTGTGGATATGTTCTAACCACAAGTATGAAAAGATGTCAAAATATCAACAACTTAACAATGTACATTGCTTTATTAAGTTTAACACATCCCGTGTGTATGATTATGAAAATGTTCTAGACACAACTATGTTAAGGTCTAAACATATCAATAACTTAACAATTTACATTGCTTTATGAACACAACCCGTATGTATATTTATAAACATGTTCTAGACACAACTCTGTTTTGGTCTAATAGATAGTTATAATGTGTAGCTATGTATTTTGGGCCAGAGGCCTTTGTTTACATAATAAAATTGACTTGCCTTGAAATGTTATTATGTTCACATAAGACAAAAATGCATTGGATATTTTCATGTATGTACAAATTATTTAAAGTCATTGTTTTATAATTCTAGCCATACGTTAATATCTTTTTTATCTTATCTTTTGTCAAATTTGTTTACAGAACATATTTCATATTTTGGTGTGAAGAAAAAGAGGAGCTAAATCATCGGACGATATTGCTTTGTCATCAGTCGGTGAAAACCATATACATACCCGTGATCGCTGTTTTCTTTCATAAACTTCAATAAAAAATAAAATTTAGTGGAAATCAGAAGTAAATAAAAAAATTGTTTACATAACTGTTCGAATTATTTACCATTAGAAAGTAGTTCGATGTCATCCAAAACATCTTGCGGTATCTCGCTCAGCGTAGTTCTCAGACGTTCGTCTACTTCATGTCTTCGTTGGCCTTTCTTAAACAGTTCGTTCAATTTGTTCACATGTTTGTCCATGTCAAATTCTTTTTGAACGTCAGCATTACCATCCATTGTATAGGTAACCATGGTTCATCACTCTACATTTACATTACGTGTTTCTTATAACTGTTCCATATGTTTATTAAGTCTACTTTTATAGCAACCTCCGCAGCCACTGTTTGGGTAGTGAATGAACTAAGCATGATACATTTTGAATTTACACGATAATACGAGATAAACTATTTATTCATTTTCATTAGTATAAACTGAACGCTCTATCAGCTCAATTCACACTAAACGACACGTAATTTTGTAACTGAATAATTCATTTTGGTGTATAGCGGTAAACGCTGAACTGTTCCGAACCTGTTATCAATGATTACTATCTATACAGAGCACAAACTATTAGTCATAACCTTTTTAATGTCTGAACTTCAGAGAAAGTTTATTTGTAATACCAAAAGTCTGATTTCGACCTGATACAAACGTGCCTCATATTAATGTTTTATTACGCAATTGTCATGACAACGCCCCAATAACAAATGTGCCTGATCGGGTGATAAAAGACAGTGCTATTGGACACTGGCAAATAACACAGTTTAGAAGGTGTTTAGGGTAACTGGCCTTTGAGTCGATCAGGTTAACAATACACGCAAAATGTTACTGTTCCCTTGCGACAACAGTACAACCGTGGCGATGGATACACTGTCTGTGACCGCTTCTTTTTATACCAGTAACATTTTTTTAGTAATGTGTCATCACCGAACGCAATCGTTTTTAAGGTTCTAAATTGTAATGTCGTATGTCTGATAAACTTATACGTGGTAGCCCGTCGTACAATCGCCACAAGCCTGTTTGGTACAAAGCAAATAGAAGAATATTTAAGAAAGCATTTTGGTTAGTTTCAAAGATTAAAATATATTTATCAATTTCAGGTTTACTCATTTAAGCCAAAGTAGAGCTGATAATAATCATCAGACCTTTTTATTGGCTTTTGAAGCACAGTGGTGCCACTTTGCCTAAATTTCAAAATCCTGAATGCTGCCAAAACTTACACTTAAAAGTCAGTTTTGGGCAGCACTTTTATTTCAATTAAAGCGACAACAGCTGTTTCAGACATCGATAAAATATATCATAACAAAATAATGCCGATTGAACACGAAATATCCGGCTAAATTGTACACAGAACGGTAAGGATCGATATGGATCAATTTCGTGTCAACTGCGATAAGGGGCACCACATTAGGGTTTGAAATTTAAATGTATCATACAGCCAATGTCCACGTGAAATAATACATTTAAATTTCAATTTCACTGAAACAATGTATCTGATAAAAACTGCATTTAAATCTCATTATGTTCGTTTTCGTTTAAAGCGATATACATTCCTGCACGCGTATATAGGAGATTACGATGCGTGCTTTCGCATTTTTAAACCTTAAATAGGCAAGGGCACGAAAACGAAAACATGACACGGGATTACGATGCA
The DNA here is from genome assembly GCF_020536995.1 of Dreissena polymorpha. Classification (NCBI taxonomy): domain Eukaryota; kingdom Metazoa; phylum Mollusca; class Bivalvia; order Myida; family Dreissenidae; genus Dreissena; species Dreissena polymorpha. The sequence continues at coordinate 53,700,539 of NC_068365.1, forward strand.
AAAGCATGATATCAATTACAAAGCCGTGTTATTAAGACACTGAAAGATATCTCAGGTTGGTGCATGCTTCAGGTAACGCGCCCTTGATTCAAACAGGTTAATAATACGCTGGTGTAGGCGTTAAGTATTGTACCAAATGACTTTATTATTAAAATGACTTTTTGGTCCTTGGCTTATTATCATTAAAAAATTGTTGCTTATCAATACCCACTGATTTTGCCCATGAGCAGTTATTTTATTCCAAGAAAACCTGATATGTAACAAATTATAGGCTGTAACCTGTTATTCTCCAAATATTCCACATTAATTATGTATTGAAACTGTTCCAGCAGTAATCATATAACCCATGACTATATGTTCTATGTTTGATCATATGTATTCAAATTGAGCTTCATATGATTATTCGTGACTCGTGTTATGATCTGCCCCAGAAATCACGTCAAGCATTTTTTATAATCCCACTTGCCTGTTGTTCTTTCTCTTATAAATAAAATAAAATATGAATGAGTACTTTAATAAAATTGCAATGAGCTTAAAAACAAAAACAAAAAAAAACATTAAAAGCTACATTTATATTATTTATTGCAAAAACATTATAAAAGCTACATTTATATTATTTATTGCAAAGCAAAGGTAGACCAGAAGCCATTCCTTAAACATGAGACAAGTATACAATTACAATACAAGAAGTAAAAAAGCAAAACAACACAAATCAAAATTAAATGATTATCGATGCCCCCTAAAAAAATAGCCAATGAGACGCATTCGATTGCTTTGCCATTGTGTGTTATGTGTATGAATTAAGTGATCATAGAATTACGTCGATTTTAAAAAACTGAACAAGGTATATATGGCAGCATATATTTACAGAGATACAAATTACTCGTATTTATTTATTGTTTTGATGCACAATATTTTTTTAAGTTCCCGCAACGATATCTATTTATACAACACACAAAAACTAACATGGTACATGAACAAATATTGAATATATTGTCCCGCAAAAAAACACAAGAAAGTGAATTGTGTATCTTATTAAACCTATGTTATCAGACCACATCTGGCGTTGAAATTTTGGCTAGTGCTTTCATGAACATTGATTGTTTCATGTGTTCACTTTATTTTTTCGAAATATTGTACGAAATATTCGTTGATTTTTATAGTTTATGGGCTTTTAATATAATTATCTAATTTACTTGGCAATTTTATCATATCCGGTCATGACTGGACTTATAAATCTCAAAGTCGTTGTTTCAGTTTTGGATAATGGTCTGTTACATTAACGTTTTGATTCCAGATATAAGTGAAGCCTATATTGTCAATAAGCTTTTGCCCAGCATAGTTTTACAATAGTGGTATACAATAAAGTATATGCGATATTTTTATCATACATAGATCAAATTAGTGAATTTTGTAAATTAATCATTTTTTCAACAGAATTTACCGAACCATTATAATAGAATTTGATATCAAGGTAAGTAAATTTGTCAACAATTTGAATGTTTATATTGTAAAAGAACCATATTTAAATATTTGTGGTTTTACTGTTTATAAATAGAATTCAGTCTTTTTAACATGTATTTTTATTTTTCGAGAGTAAGTACTTATACAATTCTACTGGGCTTGTATGCTGAAAGGACTTGTTGCAAACAACGCTTTGACTGAGCGCGTAGACTGCTTTTAGTAATCTATAGACGCGCAGTGTAGTTTATTTTATTTGCTAAAACGTTTTTAATTATAAAGTGTAGTATAAGACAGGGTGCACTAAAATCCTTGCAGTCAATGAAAAAAAAAATTAAAAAAAAACATTTCCTGAAAGATCACTGTTTTATGGTATTGACATAAAATAAATCACTTTAATTACTTGTTCAATAGACAAAGACAATCTAGACAATCAATATATAACCCGTAGGCTGAGTTCTCACTGAAAAATATCATCAGGAAAACAAAAGTCTCAAGGCATTGCTGGCATTAAAAAAAAAGATTCACACACCCATCGACATTAATTTTATGTTTTATCATAAGTATTTTTGATATAATTCTTATAAACCTCGAGAACGTACGCCAGTTACTATCAGTATTGGATAATATAAATAGTCTTTTGTATTAATAAAATTTAGATTAATCTAGTTTACAATCAGTAATAAACCATTTATATTTTTTTTAAAGTAGGTGAGATATATTCGACATATATGATTTGACATACACAGAATAATAGATAAGATCAGACATTTTATCAAAACATGAATTTAAATGTCATTGATCACAAAAAAACTGAAGAACATTAACAAAACAATCAGTTCTTTAAGCTAAGTTCTCAACAACACAGTATCACAGTCATCAATCATGGATTGACCAAATTCATAAATTCATGATCACACAGTTTATCTACAATACCCTGAACATTCCAAAGAACACATTTGAGGTGCTTCTTGTTAATGTCAAGACTCATATGTTCTTTGACACCTGAAGGAGAGGTTTCTAAGCGCCGTCGGTTGTTTGTCAAGTTGTGGGCGTCTCTTGTATTCCTGTGGATTTCCGGGACGACGCGGCGACATCTCCGGTACGGGACCTTGACCGTATGAAGGGTCCGTCACTTTCTGTTTAGCTGTAAATGTTTTATGTAAGTAGTTAAAAGCTCTATATCATAGGGCATGCAAATGTGTTAACAGTGTGCTATAGAAGTATGTAACAAACAATGAGGCTTAAATCAAATGTATGCAGTGAGTACCTAAAGGCCATGGGTCGCTCACCTTAGACATGTAAATACTAAACTTTTATGCGAAGATGTTCTTATATTTTTGTAATATGTGTATTTTATGTAGGTTTTTTAATGTGCGTGATAAACATTTTATATTGTCTGAGTCATTATAAGAACAAATTGAAGCTTGAACTAAAACCATATTTTAAAAAAAAAACAGAAATGCCTAGGGTCGGGCCAATTTGACCACAGGGGAATGGTTTGAACACATTAAGTACATGACCCCGAAACGATGTCGCACACCAAGTATTAAACACCAATACTCCTATCCCACAAGCATGAACCCCGCTAAGCATCAGAATCGGATAATGTAAATAGTATTTTGCATTCATAAAATGAACATAATGGCTGGTTTACATTCGTATTGAACTATTGAGCTTGTTTACGGAGTTGAGTTATTTTGAGACGTAAATGATCTGCTATGCACCGAATAAGACACCTCATAGATAAGATAAGTATATGAATTTAAATAAATGTCATTGTTAAAAACAAAAGACTTAAAGCATTATTCAAACAGTCAGTTTTTTAAGTTAATTTCTCTTAAAAATAGTTTGGAAGTTATCTTCACATACAATTTTCAGCATATACGCATTCATCTTGACTAGATGAATTGTTAATTTTCATACTAAATTCAATGAGACAATGATCCGAAATTTCGGATAAATCATGATCCTTCATAACATTAAACAACGAAAATATGTTATAATCCGTGATTATATAATCAACAAAGTTATCACCGAATAGGCTTCTATTTGATTTATAACGAGTGAAACGACCCGCATAACGCACCCGTTAACTATATAAAACGCTACATTATTTACATAATGTCACTAACTTCTTATCGTAATTACACCATGGGAACTACGAAACGGTCAGCTATCTACACCAAAGTCCTCGCTGGCAAATTTATAAATCTGTGTAAATGATTTTTTTAAACCAAGTCTGACCTTTAACCAAAACGCGCATGTAACATTACCGACCTGTTTATATCTGGAAGTTATATTTGATATTTATTCAGGAAAAAAAATCATCAAAGAGTGGGACTAAATTGATTTGTATGCGTTGGAATCTTCGGATGGAACACAAAATAAGATCAAATAAAGATCGTTTTCAGTACCAATGAACCATTTCTTAATCATAATGGAAATGAAACCAGGCTCATTGAAATCAACAAGTTCAATGTAACCCGAATAGGTTTTCTTATAATATATTATATAAAAAGCCCTCCGATACAACGTTTATCTTTCTTATTGAATTTATGTCTTGAGAAAGAAAGAAACTCAAATTTATCTAAATTGGTATAATGTTTTTGAATACCATGTTTCATATAGATATGCAAAATCACAGCCGTAATTTAAAGTCAGAATTTTATTATTACACACATTATTTACAATACCCAGAACCGAACAGAGTACAAATTGTAGACGTTTCTTGTTATTGTCCTAGATTCTCTCAGACTCTATTGAGCGGTTTCCTTTTCGTCTCTTAATATGCTTCGGGTTTCATGGTTGATGTGCCGGCATTCCCGGTACGGGACCTAGGGATGAGTATCGACCATGTATCACCTATTGTTGATTTTAAGCCTGTTTCGGTGTGGGCCTTTAATATGTACATTGAATTTCACTTTGGAATTGGTCAATAACGCGCACGTCGACTTAACATGATGGGTCCATCACTTTCTGTTTAACGGTAAATTTATCCCGGTAGAAGTTAAACCGTCTAACGATTGAACATATAAAGCCCGCGTGGTAGTTTCCGATTCTGTGTGCACCATCGCCATTAACTTTTCACAAAATTCATCGATTGTATTGATAAAGTGTGCCTGTTTGCGATTATTGAATGTGTTTCCTTCAACGAAATTGAAGAACAGAAGCTTATTTTGCATTGATCGAGCTGTCACGTCAACAACTTCGTTGGTTAGTGACATATTATCGGCCCTTATTTTAAAAAATCTTAAGAATCGTTTCAATGTATCGCTGCCATTTTTGTTGAACGTACAATGTAATTTATTTTCGCTAACTACATTCTTCGCTGTCAAATTGCCAACTTCCTTCAAATTCAGTAAATCTCAAGTCAGCAAAAAAAATGTATTTTAATGTTGCTCATTCAAGTCTGAGGAAGGATAAAACCTTTGTTGTGTTGCATCATGCACACAACACATGGCAATTGCTCTTATTTAATAAAGTGTTGCGTTATGGTTCTTGTGACACTTCTCCTCCTGGCTGCCACTCCCGAACTCGCCCACATGGTTGCCCGCCTCACAGGTTAGGTGCACAACAAGGACAAGCGTCTGTCTATTGGTCGATCTGTCTACGGCTGAGGTGGTGTCGAAACACAAGTCAACTGACAGCTTAAATTACAGTTGTATATATTTTGTTTTAAGCAGACAATTGTATCCGTCTTGTAAAATGATAAATATTTGACATATTTATCAGTTTATTGTTAGTTAATATTTGACACACTAATCTGTTTATAATAAGTAAAAATTGCATATGAATCCATTTATATTACTCAATATTGTCGCGTGTATCTTTTTAAAATAAGTCAAGATTAGAACATGTATCCGTATTTTATTTTTCAACATTGTCGCATGTATACGTTTATAATTATTCAATATCAGCTCATGTATCCGTTTATAATTATTAAATATTGGAAAATGTATCCGTTTATTGTTAGTAAATATTGTCATATGCATCAATTTATAATTAGTAAATATTGACAAATGTATCAGTTTATAATAAGCAAAAATTTGCACATGTTCATTTTATAAATAGTAAATATGTTCACATGTATAAGTTTATAAATAGTAAATATTGGCACACGTTTCAGTTTATAAATAATAAATACTAAGTAGAAAATGACGCAAAACAAGTAGGGGGATCCCCGCTTTAAGAAAGTGAAAGTTAAGAGGCGCGAAGCGAATCATATCTATGTTGCGTGTTTCTATTATCACTTGTGATAATTATATCTTCTTGACCTCATAACAACTTAAAATGATCATTCGGAAACAGCGTGCTGTATACAATATATAACGACACAGAGCATATTACGGTAAAAAAAAGGAACACGTTCAAGTGGGGTTTCCCGGACCGAAGATAGAAAGATGTATCATGTCGCCTTTTTATTAGGTCAATGTTTGACGTAGAAATATGATGAAAGGTTTTGTCATTGAATATATCCTGTTCTAGATTAGATGAACATCGAAAAGAAATGCTATCTTGCAGGCGTTTATTAAATGAACATTATGTGGCGGCAAGCATAGATTCGACGCATTATTAGGTCATGGTGAATGGATCACGGTGCACCATAACGTATCACTGTATGAACTTAAAAGATATGCGACCGGGCCAGACTGCGTAATTGAAAACAGGTAGCGGTAAGGTTTATTAGGTGAGTAGTTTATGCATACGCGTCGATTAACACAATGACACGACATTTAAAACACTTCTACATAACCAATATTTCCAACAATAAAAACGTTTCGACTGTCATCTGACATTAAGTACATAAGGTCGATTCTAAATCGCATTTTTAATCAATAAATGGCATTAAAAACGTAAGTCATAAACGGTTTAGACTATGTTCAACAACATCAATCCGTACAAAAGAGAAATCAAGAAGTACAAGCATTGTGGTTAGATTCAAAATGTTTTAGAAACATGTGAACTCAGATTTATCGCGCTTTCATGATAAACAATATATACTGTTATTCATTATACAGGAAACATTCTGATCTGAGTGTCCGACGTTTGTTTATTACATGTAAAAAAGATAAATATCATTACAAAATACTAAAAATGAACGAATATTTCGTAATATCCATAAAAAATAGTGTTCCTTATATCAATAGCCAAAATTGCAACACTAAATATGGTATGGTAACATAGATTAACGAGATACAAAAAGCTCATTTAATTATTGTGTGACAATATATTCCATGTGAATTTCCCGCGACGACATTCGATTATTTACGGGCGAGCGCGAGATTGGCGTCGGGCAGCGTCGGAAGCACGATGTTTATATCATGATCTGTACGAAACCAATCTCGCGTGATAGTGTGGTTAAAACATTATCAAAATTAACTGCTCACGTTGAATTTCTATTTAATGATTTATATACAAATATGTCCAATAGTAAAATGTTTTCCTTTCAAAATTATGACTGAACAGATTTTGAGCAAAGATATAAACAAATCAGGGTTGCTTAGGTGCATTCTTAGCATTGGCCAGTTACTTAGGAACAATTATTTTGCATCCATTATTTTTTGTAAAGACATACATTATTAAATCTTTTGAAAATTTAATTTCCTTTTTAAGTGGCCGAAAAGAGGCTATGTGTGACGCAATTGTATTTTCTAAAGTTCGATACTGCAGTATCGGAAATCAAATCGGTTACAATCAAACAAGATGCTTTCATGCTTAGAGGTTCGTTTTAAGATAACACTGCTTTTTGTTCTTCAGCACTACCTCCCATTTAATTGGTAACTGTCGTTCTTCATTCTGCATTCACATTACCAGTTAACCCTAAATGTTTCATGGGTTGTTAATAATTAATTGGGATATGGTCTACGTTTATAACAACCTCCACAGCCACTGTTTTGGGTAGTGTATGAACTCAGCATGATTCATTTCGAATTTGCCCGAGACTACGAGATAAAGTATGAATTCATTCTCATGATTATAAATTGAACGTTCTGTCAGCTCAATTTTGATTATTTATATTATAATACAATGTGTTGTAGACTTTAATGTGATAGCTCGTCGTACAATCGCCGCAATTCTGTTGGTACAAAGCATTTAGAAGAATATTTTACAAAGCATTATAGGATAGTTTTAAAGATTAAAGGGATCTTTTCACGGTTTGGTAAATTGACAAAATTGAAAAAAGTTGTTTCAGATTCGCACATTTTCGGTTTAGTTATGATATTTGTGATGAAACAGTATTACTGAACATTTGCCATGGTCTAATATAGCCATTATATGCATCTTTTGACGATTTAAACACCTAAAAATTTTAAAGCGTTGCAACGCGGAACGATTGAATAATTTGGAGAGTTCTGTTGTTGTCGTTTAAATTTGTGAAACTACGAAGATTGCTTATATAACGTATAAAATACGCATTTTAAGTATGCTTGGCAGGATAGCTTAGTTAACTAATGCGTTTTTACTTCAGTATTCTGGGGGTCACTGGTTCGAGCTCTGCCGCGGTCTACTTTTTTTTCCTTTTTTAAATTTTATTTTTGATTTTTTACTGGAGCTTTTTAATTTAATGTTTACATTTAACAATATAAAGCATTTAACGACAAACTTCAAAACATGCCAAAATCTGTGAAAAGGCCCCTTTAAATAGGCAAGGGCACGAAAACGAAAACATGATGAAAGGCCACGGGATCACGATGCGAAAGCATGATATCAATTAAAAGGCCGTGTTATTAAGACACTGAACAATATCACAGGTTGATCTGTATTTCGGGCAACGCGCCCTTGGTTAATAATACACTTATATAATAACACGCTCAAGGGTCCAAAGCCGGGACTCGGCTGGTGTAGGCGTTAAGTATTGCACCAAATGACTTTATTATTCAAATGACTTTTTGGTCCTTGGCTTATTATCATTTAAAGTAGTTGCTTATCAATACCCACTGATTTTGCCCATGAGCAATTATTTTATTCCAAGATAACCCGAAATGTAACAAATTATAGGCTGTAACCTGTTATTCTCCAAATATTCCACATTAATTATGTATTGAAACTGTTCCAGCACTAAATATATACGGTAACCCATGAATATAATTATGTTCTATGTTTGATCATATGTATTCAAATTGAGCTTCATATGATTATTCGTGACTCGTGTAATGATCTGCCCCAGAAATCACGTCAAACATTTTTTTGTAATTCCACTTGCCTGCTGTTCTTTCTCTTATAAATAAAATAAAATATAAATGAGTATTTTAAGAAAATTGCAATGAGCTAAAAATCGAAACAAAACAAACAATAAAAGATACATTAATATTATTTATTGCAAAAACATTGTAAAAGCTACATTTATATTATTTATTGCAAAGCAAAGGTAGACCTGAAGCCATTCCTTAAACATAAGACAAGTGCACAATTATAATACAAGAAGTAAAAAAGCAAAACAACACAAATCAAAATTAAATGATGTTCGATGCCCACTACAAAATTGCTTTGCCATTGTGTGTAATGTGTATGAATTAAGTGATCATAGAATATTTTCCCGCAACTATATCTATTGATACAACACACAAAAACTAACATGGTACATGAACATATGTTGAATATATTGTTCCGCCAAAAAAAACAAGAAAGTGAATTTGGTTTTATGATAAATCTATGTTACCAGACCACATCTATCGTAGCAATTTTGGCTTTTGCTTTAAGGAACATTGCTTTTTTATTTGTTAGCGTTATTTTTCGAAATATTGTATGAAATATTCGTTGATTTTGAGGGTTTATGGGCTTTTATTATAATAATCTAATTTACTTGGCAAATGTATAATATCCGACCATGATTGGACTTATTAATCTCGAAGTTGTTGTTTCAGTTTTGGATAATTGTCTGTTATATTAACGTTTTGATTCCAGATATAACTGAAACCTATATTGCCAATGAGCTTTTGCCCAGCATACTTTTTACAATTGTGTTATAAAATATATTATATGCGATATTTTTTTCATACTTAGATCACATTAGTGAATTTTGTACATTAATTATTTTTTCAACAGAATTTACCGAACCATTATAATAGAATTTGATACCAAGGTAAATGCATTTATCAACAATTGGAATGTTTATATTGTAAAAGAACCATATTTAAATATTTGTAGTTTTACTATTTATAAAGAGACTTCGTTCTTTTTAACATGTATTTGTAGATGCCATTTTCGAGAGTAAGTGCTTATACAATTCTACTGGACTTGTAAGCTGACATGATCTGTTGTAAACAGCGCTATATCATTCGCAAACAATAACACGTGTAATGAAAGTCGGTCTATATCTTGACACGTAAGGTTCTTAAAATCTAAACTATCACTTATATCATTAATAAAAAGAAACAATAAGAGAGAATAATGAGGCTTAACCCATATTGAAATATCAAAGAATTGTGAGAATATTTGTTTTCAGTATCTTTTACACGGGATTTGACATTTTGATAGACTTACGTATATGCAGCATCTTACAACTTACACCCGACAGGACAAGTTCCATCAACAATGGGCCATTACTGAGCGCGTAGACTGATTTACGTAATCTATACATGCGCAACAGAGTTTTATATTATTAGCTAAAACATTTTTAATTATAAAGTGTAAGACGGGGTGCACTAAAATCCTTGCAGTCAATGAAAAAAAAAAGGAAAACATGTCCTGAAAGATTACTGTTTTATGGTATTGACATAGAAGAAACCACTTTAATTACTTCTTCAATAGACAAAGACAATCTAGACAATATAATACCCCTTACAATATAAGAATCTCAATATAATACCCCTTAGGCTTAGTTCTGACTGAAAATTATCATCAGGAAACAACTGTCACAATGTCACTGCTGACCGTTAAAACAAAATTCACAAATTCATCTACATTAATGTTATGTTTTATTAGCATTATTTTGGATATAATTTTCATAATCCTCGAGAACGAACGCGAGTTACTACCAGTATTGGATAATTATATCTTTGGTATTAATAAAAATTAGATTAATCTAGTTTACAATCAGTAATAAACCATTTATATTTTGTCAAAGTATGTGAAATATAATCAACATATAGGATTTGCCATACACAGAATAATACGCACCAAAAATAAGATCAGACATTTTATCATTACATGAATGTTAATGTGATTGATCACAAAAAAGACTGAAGAACATTATCGAAACAGTCAGTTTTGTTAAGCTAAGTTCTCAACAACTCAGTATCACAGACATTAATTTAATTACATTTATTATTACACAGTTTATTTACACTACCCTGAACATTCCAAAGAACACATTTGATGTGCTTCTTGTTAATGTCATATGTTCTCTGAGACATGAATGATGGGTTTTCAGGTGCCGTCGGTTGTTTGTCAAGTTGTTGGCGTCTCCTGTATTCCTGTGGGTGTCTGGGAAGACGGGGCGGCATCTCCGGTACGGGACCTTGACCGTATGAAGGGTCCATCACTTTCAGTTCAACAGTAAATTTATTCTGTTAGCATTTCATTCGTACAACAATTGGACGTTCAGAGCCCGAGTGGTAGTTACCGATTCTGTGTGCGCGGTCGATGCGTATGGTTTCCCTCGCACGGGTCATTGGCAGGTCGTTTTCACAGAATTCGTTGATTTTATTGATACAAGTTTTTATTTGTATTTAGTTTTGATTTGTGTCAGACATGCTTTAATGCTGCTAAAGACATATTACAATAGTTTACCGCGTGCACATTGATAAGCTGTCAAGTTTTAGTCCATAATAACGCGATATTTAAGTCCTCATTACCACCGTCATTAATGCAACAATTGTATTTGCATTAACAATCCACGTAGTGTATTATATTGTATAATTTTACAATTTCAAAAAACACAGCATAATTATAAGTTAGCGTTACAAACAGATCAGTTAACCTTTCCAACTGATGAATTCTTCGTACAGCACGGTTTTGATAATAAACTGTAAGTGTTTTTTTCACCATATTGGGAATGGGGCCGGGTCCCTTTAAATTGGGAAATATTGTGTTCTTTTGAGTAATTTGGGAAATTAATGTTGTTGCTTTTATGCTTACAAATACTTTGAAATTGATAATAATAGTGATTTCAATATGATATATTTTAAGGTTCAACTTCTATAGCTTGACTTTGAGATAATTTACATGTTTATATACTTGAAATAATATTATATTTTTGGAAACCTTCGATTGGAAATTTTTAGATCCCATTTGGGAAAAATATATACTTTTTTTCCATTGGGAATGGGTCCTCTTACCGGACCCAAATTTGAGATAATAATATATGTATCATCTTTGAGAAAATGCTTGAAATGTGTGTAAATCATCAGTCTCTCAACATGTCATTTAAAGTCTGAATATCCTCTGCATTCTGGTCCTCCAATAGTTGTCTATGTGTTCTGAGATTTGCATCTCTTTCTTGCAGTCTCGGATTGGCGTGCATTCGCTTGATTCCTCCGACAGGCCACGCAGAACCGCCCTCTTGTGAAGGGCGTTGTATTCATTGAGGATGTTTCGCACGGCAAGGCGCTTGCTGGTCAGTTCGAAATCCATTTTACGACATTTGATGCAATCTGAAATAGAGACGACGGAATGTACTGATGGGCATCTTTAATATGAACGCTGGTTTGGTCGCCAGGTGGTGAAAACCATGCAGCAAATCCGGGACTCATTCCTTGCACCTCTCGCTAACAAGGCGAGTGTTCTACCGAGTGAGCTAACATTTACATTGTAATTAAACATAATATTGGCAAAAGTAATTTTGATCAAACCGCACTTGACTGGCATTTCTTGATGTTGAAATCTGCAGCTCGGGCTAGGCATTCTTCCACAATCACGCCTCCATAGTTTGTCCTCATGTAGGCGTTTTTGGCTTCAATGTGCTCTATACACATGTTGCATGCTTGCAATTGTTTGGTTTTCTCCACGCAACATTCACAATCTGTAACAAAGCTTAGTCTGGATTCGGGGCAAAATGATGCATGGTTGTATTTAATATCAACTTATTTTACGTACTGGATGTACAAATCTGTTTATACAAAGTATTATTCAGCAATAAATGCAATATTCATGTATAGGGAGTAACTAAGCACCTTTTTGTATTAATAACTGTAACATAGGCTGTCGCAGGACATTGCGCATTACTTAATGTTGTTCTAAGTTTCTAACCTTATTTCTAAACCAAACTGTGTGTATTGTACGTAATTTAGGGTTGTAATATTTGTATCATTAAAAAATATCTCTTGGTACAAATGAACTTTGATTTGAGCGGGAACTATTTTTCTGTTTTAAGTAGCAATAATTGGACTGCTGACCTTGACACAAGGCGCCTTATATGCCAGAGCAAGCTTATACGTAAAATTTAAACGTGTAAAAAGGCAATTAATTTTGATATATTTCAAATAAGAGTTGCATATGGGGCCATTTCGATATGGAGAAAAAAAGTTTGAAGTTTGAATGTAATCCGTCACGCAATTCGCGTGAAATTAGCTCAACTGTTTTGCCGTTGTGATCATTTCAACGTGGGGAATAAGTCGTTTTTGAGCATAAAGCTTTCAGAAACATTTACTCCTGCCTATGAAGAGCATGTGTAAAAATGTTGTATGTACATTTCGTTGTCCAATGTGTATTGCTTGCATAGAATATTTATATTATTAACTTAATTCATACCCCATATGTTCGCCTCCACTATGGTGTATCCCGACAGCCACTCCCGAACTCGGTCCACATGCTTGCCAGCCTCGCAGGCCTGGGTCACAACCAAGACAAGCGTCTGTCGATTTGTTGAACTGTCTGTGGCTGAAAGTGGCGTCGCACAACGCGTCAACTAGCAGTCTAAATTACAATTGTATATATTTTGTTTTTAATAGACGATTGAGAGCTTGTATCTACCATAATTAGTAAATATTGGGCACATGTGTCAGTTTAAAAATAATAATATTTGGGATCTTATCAGTTGTATGTATGTTTGGAGATTCTAAGTAAATCAGTTCTTCACACAGTATTTTACTACATACATAGAAAAAAAACGCAAAACTAGTGTTGGGATCCCTGATATAAGAAAGGAAAAGTTATGACATACAAAGTGGATCATAACTATGTTGCGTGTTTCTAATTAAAAACATGTAGTACTCATATCTACTTGACCTCATTACCCTTGACATGATCATTTGAAAACAACGTGATTATTAACAAAAATAGAAACACGTTAAAGCTTAGCTAGAACGAACTACGTTCGACACATATGGTATCATAATATGTTTCGCCTTGTTGAAAATTGGTAGCGTTTTATTCGAATAATAAGTAAAATATTTTTCTGAAAGCTGAAAGACTTTTTAGACGAATACACAGTGGCGCTTGTTTTGTTTACTCGCATTTTGCGTCATTTTTTCAATATTTCGCTTTATTCAACCGTATTTCAGTCATATTTTTGCGCCGGATTGAACATTATTTCAATCATAATTAACTCACCAGTGCTAATTGAACATATAAATTTCAGATGAATTAAAAGAAGCGGAAAAAAATGACATGAACCAATAAACTCATCCCGGATTAGGCTAGACCAAGGACGAACCCACTAATCCCTCAAAAACCCGCTGACCCAATTCATCCACCAATCGCATTTCATTAAAATAAAAACAACTTAGTTTCTCTGAGAGAATTTTAAACGTCTCGATTGCTGTTATAGCAGCAGATTAGAATGTGTTTCTTTTTCAAAGCTTATTCCGGGATACGTCTATTCTCAAACACGTTTGTGGCCGGGCTGTTAATGCTACATATGGGCTAGCCGTACAGATCGCATATCTTTTTAAGCACATAATGTGATATTGTCGAACACCATGACCTACACAAAAATGACCTAATATTACATCTAATCTATGTTTGCCAACACCTAATTCTTAGTCACGTCATAAACACATGCAAGATAACATAGCTATTCGGCATTCACGTAATTCACACCAATACACATGCTATGACAATGACCTAATAATACTTCATATCTATAAGGAAAGCACATATTGATAACATGCGTATGTAACCAAGCAAAGCAGTTGCAAAGAGCATTTGTATACCTAAATATATGCAATACCGATTATCATTCGATCTGACCTGTTTCCTAATACATCCTTTGATTTTTCCGAATACATCATTAAATAATGTTTTATTGTTTTGAGCACTTTAACATGCACCATTTAAAGCGTGTATATAATCTAGCCTGGCTTACATTGTCGTTTTATTGGTTTGCAATGCACTACTGTACCACTGAAATGTACATTATTCAAACAGCCGCTTTTATTGAATTATTGTCGCTAAAACACATTATTTGTTTTACCCAAATTAAACTTAAGAATTGTATTATTGGGTTGAACTTAAAATACATTGACAGTGTCTTCAATGTAATATCGACTATGCTCACGTGTTGTTATTGGGCGAAGATGGATTTGATCGCAGATCTCAGCCAGGGTGGAGACCTGATCGGCCACGTCTGAAAGCCCAACATTTTCCAAAAGAAGCTGAAGATGTAGAAACTTTTTTTCGGAGACCAACCGTTGTAGAAAATCCGGTACCTTCGCGGACTCATGACCTACAATTCATGTTTGCAATGATGTACAAATATTTATTATAATATTAAAAACGGTATCATGCACAAATAAAACACACAAAAAGTAATTGATATTTACATTTATTCAAAATAACGAAACATGGCCGTATAGTATTAGACCCAAATATTTAGGACTTTTTGCAACCTTATCTTTTGTCAACAGTGTTTAAACAACTGATCATGGTGTAAAGAAATACAGGAGCTTAATCATCTAACGATTCGCAATGACAGTGGGAAATAATTTAAAGCTCTCCATTTGCATTTCAAATTTATATCCGGGATCGTTTTTTTTTTCAAATTTCTATATAATTGAATTCATTAATAAATTAAGTAATCATATACCCTTGTTTACAAAACAGAATGTATGAGTTACCATCAGCAAGTAGTTCGATGTCGACCAAAACATCCTGTGGTATCTCCCTCAGCGTGGTCCTAAGACCTTCTTCTATTTTAATTATCTTTTGGCCTTTCTTTAACTGCTTGTTAAATTTGTTCACACGTAAGTCTGTGTTAAATTCTTGGTATCCTTCAGCATTAACTTCAACTCCATTTGCAGCCATTGTTCGGCGCTCTGCATTCTCATTATTTTCTCCTGACTCTCTCATTGGTGTATCAACATGGATATGTTCTGTATTAGCATCAACCTCCGCAGCCACTGGTTGAGTATTGTTTGAACTTAGCATGTTTCCTTTCGAATTATCATGAGGATACTATGTATATGCTAACATCGTTTTCATCATTAATAATTTAATGATATAACACCTGAATTCCAACTAAACGACACGTTAATATGTCACTAATCAGTTCGTGTACATTTGTATATTGTTAAACGCTGAACTGTGCCTAATATGTTATCAATGATTAGTATCCATAAGTATGCAACGCACACATTATGACTATTTTCATTATCCGCTATCTGTCTGAACTTCAGAAACTAAAACAGTCCACGTGAATTATATAGTGAAATGGTTTAGTTTGTACGCCATGGATGTATGTGCTTGTTTAATCCCATGTATACAAATTTTGGTTTATAAGACCATTCTTTGCTCGTGTAACGAATGCACAGGACGTCACGTAGACCAATCTTTGTATTTTCCATGCCGATAGTGTTTTTTCTCCTATAAATAAAACAGAACGTGAATAAGTGCTGAAAGGAAATGTTGCAGTTGAGCTAAAAATATGCTTGTAAAAGCTATCTCTATACAAGTTAACGTAAAGGGAAAGTACAATCTGATACAACTATATCAACATGGGAAAAGTACAGAATTAAAATACACGAAATAAAAAAATCAATTCAGTGCAAACTGCCATGAAATTATAATCGATGCTTATAAAAACCAGTCAAGAAAACCCATTTACCTGGTATGTGATGTATGCTCATTTTTACAACAATTGAAAATCGTTTGGATTTAATCAACTAAATCTGATAGCTTTCAATGGGTTTACTGAATATCTGTATTAAAAAAAAAAAATGATCACACATTGCACATAATAATAGTGCTAATGAGTCATTAAAGGTAAATATTATTCCTATTTGTGTATTTATATCAATAATCGTGTATTATCTTTCTGCTACACAGTACTTTTATCTACACATATACTTCAGTTCCGGGAACACAAACGTTTTGTCCCATATAGTGTAAATGAGCAAGACTATACATGTATATTAATACTACACCGCACTGTTCAGACGTTCGATCGCATTCGTTATTAAAACCATATATCCATCCTTTCAAATATATTTAGTTAAAATCGCTACGAACACGTTTAAGAAAGAAACACACAGTACAGTCGTGCGTGATTTAATTAAAATATTGGGTTTCCTTGATTAAATGAAATATTGGGTTCCCTTGTTATTTGATGTTATATTTAAAAACAACATAGAATAAAACTCATATACGTGTCAGCGCGACTTAATATTTTTTACTGCATATACGTACTCAAATTAATATATATATAAAAAATAGTCATTGATTGTTATCACCAAATTATGAAAAACATTAATATTAGATAACGCACTTCCATAAAGGAACCGTTCTTTGTGTAAGTGCAATACAGGGTTTCCGGGAATGTTATTCATCACCAAACATCTAATAAAAATATAATCATTATTTGTTATATTATCATTAAAACAACAATATATACCAATTAATATTTACCTGTTCTTGATCGCAAATAATATAATTAGTATCAATTCCCAATTTATAGTTTTAATGAATTTCGGCTAACCATCGCTGCCACAAAGTATCGTTTTGATTCTGTAGGCGATATATATACTAAGCGATTGATCATGAATAGTATGCGTGATTTTAAAACTGTGCCATGTGATTGGAAATTTAAATATGATGAAAGCATGCAACGATATATGTCAATTACGTGTCAGTTGTCTTTATGACACATATTTAGTTATATTTATAAAAGTGAAACGGGTCAATATGCGTTCTTCAGTGCATTGATTTTGTTTAAAATCGAAAGTCATCGAAATACTTGTATGATGATGTACTTGTAACTACGTAGCAGTACATAATCTAATTAACCCATTTATGCCTAGCGTCTAGAAAAAAAGGCCGTGGCAAACAGCGTAGACCCAGATGAGACGCCGCATGATGCGGCGTCTCATCAGGGTCTGCGCTGTTTGCTTAAAGGAATTTCTGTAAGAAATATTCTAAATATAGAAATAAATATACTAGACATCCCTATTTTTGAAATAAAATTGATCCAATTAAGAAGGATGAGAGAGTCCACTAGGCATAAATGGGTTAAGCCTCGCTCTAGGACAACTGGCCTTCACGCATGTGCGTTGAGTGTCGTCTCAGGTGAGCTTGTGCAGGCTGACAAGAAACGACACTTTCCGCCTAAACTGGATTTTTTTTTAGAAGAGACTTCCCTCAAACGTAAAATTCCATAAACCGGAAATTCCATTAACCCATTTATGCCTAGTGAACTCTCCCATCCTTCTAAATTGGATCAATTTATTTCCAAAATTAGGGATGTCTAGTATATTTATTTCTATATTTAGAATATTTCTTACAGAAATTACTTTAAGCAAACAGCGCAGACACTGATGAGAATGGGGCGTCTCATCAGGCTCTACGCTGTTTGCCAAGGTCTTTTTTCTAGACGCTAGGCATAAATGGGTTAAGGCGGAAAGTGTCGTCCCTGATTAGCCTGTGCGGACTGCACAGGGTAATGTTAGACGACACGTAACACACATGCATTAAGCCCATTTTTACCGGAACGAAAATGCAATCGTTAAAAGCCTGTTACGAAATATCTAAATGACGTGTCAGGTGTCCTCATGACGCATATTAGTGCAATAAATTTTGTTTTAAATCGAAATTCATCGGCATACTTATACGATGATCTGGTAACTCCATATCAATGCATACAGTATTTGTTTAAATCGAATGTCTTTGTAATATTATTAGATCATGCCTGGCAATCTGGTAAACAAACCGAATGTCTTCATACCAACATATTAAGTATCAACGCATTGTCTGCAACCGTTGCGTTTCTGAACGTAAGAATGTCAAAATTCAAAAGACAAAAGCAGGGCAGAAACATTACTAGATTTCATACCAATGCGCACAATACAACCAACGACATGAACCGATTAAAACTGTTTCATTGCTGATATTTGCGTAATAACCAATTCATTTTGGGATTTAAACCGGATTCATGTTATGCCGGGAAAAAGAAGTTATTGGTTTGCTTTATGCATGTTCTTATACCTATAAGATATATACCTAGCGTGTAAATTGGAAATGGCCATACTTTGTTACTGGTGGAAAAGTGTTTTTATATAAGACACGCATTACTGGCAGTTGATTTCTTTAATTTGAGGTTCGTGATGGCTGCAACGGATTAAACTGTCTTCTGTTAAAAAGCACCAAACAATGCTGCAAAGACATCATCATCATTTTTATAATCATCATCACTACTGTGACTACATTGCCCGTATACCCATATCGTATAAATTCTATTTGCCTCGATATACTCGTAAACAATATTATCGACAGTACATACCTTCTTCGAATAACAAGTCAATTATTTAGATGGGAAATAATGCAGATGTTGATCGTACGAGAATTCTTCTTCGTTACCTACCTTAGAATGGTTCTGCATAATTGATCCGCGTCATGCGAAAATGGGTATATACAATATGCGGTCAGCGTAGCTCCAGACCAGACAACGGAATGGCTGATCAGGAGCCACTCCGTCCGCTTATTGACCTCGAAACTTTGCGTGACTTTATAGCGGACAGCGTTACTCCTTACCGACTGGTATGGATCTATGGTGGCCGCATACAGCATAGGACCAATTTTCGCATGACGCGGGACGCATTTGACCAATGCTTTTGATGATCTTTGCAAGACTCAATTTTTAGTTGTCGGCTCAGCTACTACTCAAAAGTACCCCGATTAAGTATACTACAAAGCACCCCGAATAAGAAAAATACGCTTTAAGATATCCGGTCCTTCTCCGGGGTACTGTTTGATATATTTTCCGTGCCCAGGGTACGTTATAGTATACATTTACGAAGTAGACAAGCCGACAATGACCAACCTAGCCCTTGTAAGTGTTATTAAACATCGTCCGGAGGACTACATATACACATGGAAAAAGTTAGAATGCAACTCAGATTAAAAAATACTAATTTATGATAATGCTGAAAGGATACGGTAAACAAAAATCGCAATCTCATATGCCAATCTCTCACATTGGCAACAGAGTACTTTTCGTGAAATTTACATTCATGAACGTAACATTATGCATTGGTGTTCAAGGGAAATGACCCTAAAATAAAAATGACAACAAATCGATAGGCATCAAATTTTGCTTTTATCATAAGTTAAATTGTCCCTTGCACTAAAAATAAGAGCAAAAATGATAGCATTTACGAGCAAAAATGATAGCATAGAGTGCAATAATACGGAAAAAACTACTGTACAGAAATAATAAATGAAAACAACAACAACATTTGTTTGTATTTGTATAACATCACTATTATTTGACATTCAGTCAAAATCATTAACAGTTAATCTCAATCCAACATCCCCAAAAAACTAAATAAGGTTTCTATGTGTGATTTTTCAGTATCATGTATGTCAAATTATTGCTCTGATGACAGACTGACACATTTTTCTCCTCGATAACCCATAATATAAGCTGTAATATAATATAAGCCGATGGTAACGTCTTTAAAACCATGCTCAACTCATCACAAAAAGTTTTATGAATTTTCTGATGGGTTAATTTTGATGGCAGAGGAAACGTGCATTATGTGCGATGCGGTTTATATGTATTACAAGTGTTAGACGTGCGTAACGAGCTTGTTTTCAGCTACATCGCTGCTTTAACGATCGACAAGTCTGCAATCGTCTTATTGTACACAATCGTCTTTTGAATCAAGTATTGTAACACATATTTGAATAGCCTTGTCTAAAGAAGATGATAATATGAAAAAGAAAATCAATATTTCCGCATACTTCCATTTTAAAGTGCCTATCGTTCATGTAAGCAACGTACAATCGACTTATTGAAGCCGAGCTCAAATATAAAATAAAATGCAGGGTTATTAAACCATACAAAACTGTACGTATCGTTGGTATATGCCGATAAACAACGACAACTGACTTGATCGAATTAATTTCTATTTGTATAGCGTATATCAAAAGAATCAGAATCGGAACTTCATGGTATTTTTTAAAGAATAGAATAACAAACAATTCTTGTTTTTTGCTAAGCGAAGTTTAGAATAAATGAGGCATAACAGAAATCGGTGTTCTTGAATGGAACTTATTTCTTTTCGGTCTGGACAAGATAAGCATTCTCCTTCTCGGCACCAACCGTGTTTTCCATTTTTTAACTTTTTGAATTCGACGTATTGTAATGTTTAGTACTTAGTTAGTGTGGTGTAACCTCTGCAACAGATGGGAGTAGGTAAATTATATATGTACTTCCGGTTTCGGAAAATTGAACTTGGAACATTTTGTCTGCTTTATTTTTAAACAAGCGAGCTTTTTTCGAAGATTAAACAAGTCATTAAAGGTTTGTTCAATATACCACTTTCATTTTAACGTTTGTTCGATTGTTACACTATTTTCGATGCTAAAGCAGGTGTCAGTTCAAATTTCGAACGGGCAGACGCGCTGTTCCCACTCCCTTGACTAGCTTAGTAGCTATTTGTATAACCAATCTAATGAGATTTAATAAGTTTGTCGAATCGTTAACTGTGTTCTTTTTTGACAACGCTACTGCTATCATTTTAAAAAGTGTCCGTAAATGTCTTAGCATTAATTGTTGGACATGATTTTGAATGATCTTCATGTGCGTGTTTTTTGACAATGCTGATTTGTGGTTTACTTGTAATCTTGTTTACCGTAATTACTCTATGTTTTCGAACACTTTAAGTTTTCGGACACCCCTTTTTTTAGCCAAAATAATTATTTTTCGTGACTCTTAATTTTTGGACACACCAGTTTTCGTCCATAATTAATGTCTCTTAGTTTTCGGACAGTATATTTTACAGCTCTATTTTACCAAATTTCGGTCCTGTTTTCAATATCTAATGACACTTCGATCATGGGGTATTACAACCAGATTAACATCATAAAACATGGCAGGTGCATACCTGAGGGCAACGGACCATTACATTTGCGTTATTGGGTAAATAACCTTGTAAACCAGTATTAAACAATGGTTTCGCCCAATAGCATAAGCGTTATGACAATTACCAGGGGTAGTGCCGATTAACAGTTAAATTATTTACCGCAATGGTACTAACCATTCTCAGTAAAATAACTGTGACAAATACTAAACGCTTCAAAGTGTGATGCACCCGATTGCAAGTTTTACGAACAATGGAAGGAGTTAGACAACAACTATCGGAAATGAACAAAGAAATAATAGTTCGCTTTTTATTGCGTTAATTACAGGTTCATACTAGCGAGAATCGGTACATTGCATGCTCATCTTTGAACTCTTTGGTCAAAGTACAACCAGGGACTACCTTAGGCCTTAAAAATAGGGAGAAGTGACTTCTCCTTTTTTCCGAAACAGGGAGAAGTTTGGACATTCAGGGAGACGTTTGTGCGAACAACATCAAAAACAAAACATGTTCATTTCACAACTTTTATTATCTCTATCATTATACTCTGTTTATTTGTAAAGAACAACAATAAATTCTCATTGAAATATACTTCATCATGACACATTTAAGTCATTTAACTCGTAAAAGATATGTACCAGTAGCATCTTTTCATCACATTTATGGTTATTATATTACCATCATCCCTATGACTGGTTTTGTAACAAAACACAATCTTAATGCATAGAACATCTAGTATATCTATTACTGTTTATCCGAATACTATACATGTTTGAAATATGTACACTTAAGAATGCCTTACCTGTTAACTTTAATAATCCAAATTGTCCTTGTTGTTATTTGGTTTAACAAACCTTATCAAATGTTTGTTAAATCCAGTTAATGCTTTCTCCATTATTTAATCACCATTACTTGTAATTTGAATCGCCAGCTTTGAATTGAACGCGGGTTGAATGTTACAATAAGTCCGCCATTTGCAATGTTGATGGTCATGACGCAGCAATTTAATTCTACTCGGATAATTTTTATCTAATTGAGGAAATGTGTTTTCTAAATGTTTATGACTTATGTGTAGTATTATGACTTGTTAGTATAAAAAATGAACTGTGATTCCAGTTTATATAAGACGGGTGTTTAATATTCGTAATTATCGGTGGATTAACAAACTGACAAAACTTGCTGGACTTAATAGATCTAGTGGATCTACGTAATTAATAGACCTTTGATCAATTTTGTTTTCCTTTATTTTTGCCGACTTTCTTTAAAGGGGCATTTTTCACAGATTTTGGCATTTTTTAACATATTTATTAAAGGCTTTATATTGATGAATGTAAACATTGGATCGTAGAAGCACCAGTAAAAAATCAAGAATAAAATTAAAAAAAGGAAAAGAACATTGCCCGGAGCAGGTTTCGAACCAGTGACCCCTGGAGTCCTGCCAGATTCCTGAAGTAAAAACGCTTTAGCCTACTGAGCTATTCCGCCGATTACACATTCTTGACGTATTTTATACCTTATAAAAGCAATCTTCGTAGTTTTACCAAATTTAACGACAAAAACAGAACTCTCCAAATTATTCAATCGTTTCGCGTTGCAACGCTTTATAATTTTTAGGTTTTAAAATCGTCAAAAGATGCATATAATGGCTATATTAGAGCATGGTAAATGTTCAGTATTACTGTTTCCTTACAAATATGATAACTAAAACGAAAATTTGCGAATCTGAAACAACTTTTTCAATTTTGTCAATTTACCAAAGCGTGAAAAGATCCCTTTAACCGTGCCGTCTGCGAAAAAACCTGCAATTATCGGATGGTCAATCAATTATCACGTTATCATTAGACAACTTACGGCACGCGCGAAGAGGCACGAGTGTGTTTTTATAGCAACCAATATGAAGAGACTGCTTAGTCACGGTCAATTAACGATCCGTGCGGGGGGTAAATTGTGTAACCGTTAGATAAACAACAAGCAATAAACTTGCTAATCGCCTGCGGGCGGTAGCAATCATTGGCAATAATAATCGGGCGGCTTGATTTTCGCTTTTCCGGTCTTGTTTACTAAAAAAATCGGGCGACTTGATCTTCGCTTTTCTGGGCTCGTAGGGCGATATAACGGGCGTTAGAGCGAAATTATCGCCCGTAGGGTAGTCCCTGTACAACCTTGTAGTAACTTTCTGTCAAATAAATTAAGCATTTAAAATTATTTAAAATGCAGTGCAAACATATATTATATAACTGTAATTTATACTATACCGCATTGTATTTTACAAGCGCGTCCTATTACCGGTAGTCGTTGATACAATTGACGCTATTTTCGGACACTTCAATTTTCGTATCTAAGTTTTCGGACACAAAAAAAAAATTATTTTTAAGTGTCCGAAAACATAGAGTAATTACGGTAACTTAATTTATAATAAAAAACATGATTGGAATTTCAAAGCATTAATTTGTGAATAGTGGCAAATATTCAACTCCACGCTATGAACCCGCTAGGTTGCTGTTAGCTAAAGAAAATTCAGCGTACAGTTTATATAGTATTGACAGACCTTTGAAGCGAACCCCATATTGAAAGTCAACCAGAGTCGTAACATATTTATGTCACGCTATAAATCAAAGACAGTTCATTTTCTTGGATACATTTTTACATATATTGGTGAATGAATACAGGGCTTTTCATCAGGAAATTGGGAAAAGGCCCTAGCCTTTTAAATTGGGAATTTCATGCGCGATAACTGCTCATTTGGGGAAGGCTGTGTTTTGAAAAGTTTTTGAAACAGGGTCTTTTTCATTGTGCAGACGTAATAAAAGACACATTGTGGTGCATTCTTAATCATATTAGAGCTCATTGCTTTCAATATGGGAGATGCCCAATATGTCTAAGTAAAAGTAAGTTGTTTTTTTACAATTTGGGAAATTCCTCTATCAATTTTAGGAAAAAAAAGACCTTATTTTCAATTGGGAAGGGGCCGAATTTCAGCCCTTGTTATGTAAGGGTGAAAAGCCCTGGAATATAAATTACTGCATTGGGGCATATTTTAAGGTTCAAATGTTTCAAATGCATCTTACAATAGATGAAAATAACTCTCATCAGCCTAAATTTCACAATTTTGACACCATTGTCGCTTTGTCACGTGACGAGTTTTCATTTGGATACTTTCGGATCGACCTTGACATTTTTTGCTGAAATTGTAAACATTGCTTTCGTTTTCTGAAATCTATTATTTGTGATTAACAACTTACGTCTGGTGGATAAAAAGACTGATTTCAAAGTGAATCAGGTAATTTTAAATAATTTTTACTTTGAGTTTGTATTTACACCAAATTTGTTTACAAAACAAGCAAGAATAATTTAAAATACCGGGAAATGTCATTCTGAATTTGAAAACACTTGAGCACATGGTATGTTACTAAAAATAGAAATTACGTCATATGACTGTGAAAATCTCGGGAGATTCGCATTTCAAGAAAGTCTGTCGCATGGCTGTTTTTCTCGATATGTAAGAGCAGAAAAGATAAATTTTAAATGTTTAAGATAGTATTTTGTGAAAGAATATATCAGTTAAATGTGAAAAATGTCAATCTTTCCGATCAAGTGGTTGATTTGGGCCAATAACTGCATTTATAAGCTGTTTTGGACAGGTCTTTGTTAATTGTCAACTTTTCGGGAATATCTGGTTGACTTTCCTAATGGGGTTGGTCCATAACTTTAAAGTCGCCCCAGTCAAAAATCATAAAAAGCCATATTTAAAGTTATGGTAGCCAGAAGTAGGTTGCTGTGAGTTGCAACATGTAGCCATTTGCTAATTTAGCAAATGGCAGAGCTGGCCCTGGTATGTACATGTACTCATAAAATCTAAACGCATTTAAGAAAGACTAATTTTGAGACTTGATTTTTACTCAGTCAGAGCTTTCACTATTTGCAAGTTTAAAATCCCCAACTTCCATGGCTAAAATTCAGGAAGTGCCAGTCATAAAATCTTGATGTCCTGTTTTATTTCAGTATTGTATTGTGGATGTGTGTATATATAATAGTTAAAAACAATAATAGGAAAGGTTAATATTTATTTATTTCTAGGTCTCAGTAAAATTATATTTATTTGGACATAATTTTTATCAACATGTTTGCACACACAAACTATGTACAGTCACTATGTGACTTGTTTGCCTGTTTTTTTATGTCCCCCACTATAGTAGTGGGGGACATATTGTTTTTGCCCTGTCTGTTGGTCCGTTGGTCTGTTTGCCGCCAATTTTAACATTTTGCAATAACTTTTGCTATATTGAAGATAGCAACTTCATATTTGGCATGCATGTGTATCTCATGAAGCTCCACATTTTGAGTGGTGAAAGGTCAAGGTCATCCTTCAAGGTCAGAGGTCAAATATATGTGGCCAAAATCGCTCATTTTATGAATGCTTTTGCAATATTGAAGATAGCAACTTGATATTTGGCATGCATGTGTATCTCATGGAGCTGCACATTTTGAGTGGTGAAAGGTCAAGGTCATCCTTCAAGGTCAGAGGTCAAATATATGTGGCCCAAATCGCTTATTTTATAATACTTTTGCAATATCTAAGATAGCAACTTGATATTTGGCATGCATGTGTATCTCATGGAGCTGCACATTTTGAGTGGTGAAAGGTCAAGGTCATCCTTCAAGGTCAGAGGTCAAATATATGTGGCCCAAATCGCTTATTTTATGAATACTTTTGCAATATTGATGATAGCAACTGGATATTTGGCATGCATGTGTATCTCACGGAACTGCACATTTTGAGTGGTGAAAGGTCAAGGTCATTCTTCACAAGGTCAAGGTCAAACGTCATATAGGGGGACATTGTGTTTCACAAACGCATCTTGTTTAATAATGACATTATTTGTTCCAATAACGTCCCTTCCGACATAAGATTTGTGTCATTAAGGTTAAAAAAGGTATGATAAGGGGTCAAAAGTCTAACAAACATGATCACAAAAGCAGATTATATCAATTCATTTTCTTGGGGACTTACGTGTAGATGAGCAAACTATGGGCCGTTGGCCCTCTTGTTTTTTAATTTGTAGATTGATTGGCTAACAATCAAACTTCCAAACTTAATGTTCCATATAACCAACCCATGCGAAAGATGTCGGTCCTCAGACATTTCTGATAACATTTGCTGAGGGTATTATTACCGAAACTGCCGGACCTTATGTCTGACAAATTTGTAAACATGTTTTGATAAAAAGTAAAACGAAACTTGGAATATGTTAAAAAAAAGGAATGGTTTATGTTTATTTTATATTGATATGTTATAAAACAGATTTAACCAACCAGTAACTGTTGAACTTGATATCTTTGTAAGTGAAATAAGGCCACGACTTTTTTTTTTATTGGTTTACAAAAATTATTTTGAAAATGGTCCATCAGGCGGTCGAAAAAAAACACAAAAAACCATTGGAATTTTTTTTTATACTAATAACATCAGGACGAAGACAACATATCTTATATAACCTTAACACAGAGACAAAAAATCAAATTATGCAATGAAACACATCTATATCTTCAAATGAAATGAGTCCTAAAAGCACCTTTTGTATTATCAGGCAATTTTAAACACTCCATTACATGACATGCGTTCTTCTCCCATTAAAACGAAAAACTGCGCTTCATTTCCGTAATTCGATGCGCACCATTACGCAATGCGATGCCTGTTGCATAAATCTTATATTAGATAAATTACTCATACACAAATTATGTGTTTGCTCTTACTCGACTTATGAGATCGTCCATGAAAAAAAATAGAGGTAGATCGATCCCCGCGTCATCGCGGTAATGTTTGTTTAAGTTGTTGTTGTCATGAAAACTCGTTGATTTACAACGCAAAACGTCTTATTTGAACTGACGCGAATTAATTTAATCATATTTGTCAACTTCGCTTTTGCTTTATTTTGATAATTTAATCCAAAGTTTAATGTTAGCAAGTGTTTTTTTACTGGAATTGTAAACAAGGAGTCAGTTAAAGTCTTCTGAAAATGTGCAGTCTGTGTGAATTGACAGTTTGACGTCCTCAAAGGGAAGCCGCTTTCTGTCTGAAGCAATAAAGCGACAAATTTCGCGCCGACAAAATTGGCTTCCTTTGTCTAGCAATCAACATGCTGAACCAATCGTGCGTTTGTTTCTCAATTGCAATCCTCCAATTTAATAATAGCACGTGCATAGCTCCGCCTTTGAATCTTTTGCAGAGAACGGAGGCGGAGTTTAACGGTTAATTGAGCTAGTGTTTTACGCAAGTTGAGTTCCGATTTGCCGAAATTACTCAGCCCTAAGCATTGTAACGACAAATACATTTATCAATGATTTTCCGAGATATACCGATTTGTTCCGATTTCCAAACTTTCTGTACAGTTCCTATAAACTATGGCGGACGTGTTTACAAAATTCCTACACACATATATCGTAAATAATGGCAGTGTTTTATTGGATTATTTATACTAATTATCAAATTGCAAGGTAATACTTTTTTATCTACTATAATATCGGGTTTGTTTAATATAATTAACATGTTAAAACAATATAGTTGCGTCACAGACTCGGAAATACATTTTGATGGGGTCGACATTTTACTGACGCTGATTTTCCTATTGTCGGTAATTTTTACCCATATAAATTTTGAGAAGTGCCCATAAAAGGACTGGTACATAATGTGTCACATTGAAAAATATCTCGATCTCTGCAATATATGTGAACCAATCGTTGATTGTACTTACTTGATTTTATTCGCAACCATACTCAAACCGGATCCTTTTTTTCTCGTTTCGCTCGTTTTTCAGTGCGGTCGGGGATAAAATATATATAAAAAAAAAGACGATTTTCCGATTTTTTATTTTTTCCCCATTTTCCAAAAATTAGGGTCGGCGGTTTTGTAAACCAAGAAATATAAAAGTCGTGGCCTAACATACTCCAAGTGTGATTCTTAGAACCCAACAAATATTGCACATTGTTTCTTGACGTAAGGGACACAATGAATACGTTTTTGATTGGTTGAATCAAATTTTTCTGGTTTCAATTCTTGTGATGATCATAAATCGAAAGCAGGGAACCACACGACAGTTGCCTGTTCTGTGTCAAGATTTGATGCGAAAGTCAGCGGTAAAATAAAAATAAATAGCTGGTGTTTCAACGATCAAATTACTTGAATGTGATGTTTAAAAAAAACACAAAGCTTTCTAAACTTTTAGTTGAAAGTTTTACCTTATGTTTTAATAGAAATCCTTTAAAAGTAGTAACTGTTGTGATTTTATTGTATTTATAATTGTTAAACATATAAAAACTGTATAAAAGGTATAAAAGGTATTTTCTATTGTTTGGTTAAAGAAGAACAAGGTCCCGTAATATCTGGTCTTAGTGATTTTTTTTGCCCAAAATTACAGCCGATATTCGGCTGCTTCCCAATTGCAAAAAATGACGTTTTTTCCCCAAAAATTTGATTAAAATTTCCCAAAAAAGACAAAATTTTCCCAATACAGCCAATAAGATTACAATGTAATTTAGCAATAATTTCGAACGAGTGCCGATCGAGCTTGTCGAGTCGTCGCCGAACGACAACTGACTTACGTATTGTTCGCGAATTAAGCCGAATACGATTTTACGTTGCTATTCACATCTCTCTCAATATTGCAGAGGATACCGACAATAGTCGATGTATCCGGATTGTAAACGCCTGTTTTTACACACGTCCAAGATGGCGGCAAGAAGACGAGAAATTTGCAATGAGCGGCGAAAATGATAAATAACATTCAAATTAACAACGGATATCATATGGTTATTACGGAATAATTTAATGCGTCCATTAACGCAAAATACAACGTTTGAGATAAAAACAACAAATATTTATTAGAAATCTTCACAGTGAATGTGCATCACGGAAATCAGTGTTGGGGAATTGGCGTTAGTCTACCGGTACTCACAAAGTTAATGCATTTAAGATAAGTATTGTTCCAAAATGGAAAGAGACAAACATGATATGATTTATATGTTAGTGGATCTGTGTTTAATCAGATTCATATGCATATTCTGCTTTATTATGTTTGTCACGCTTTACAGTTTACTGAAATATCATTGAACGGAGGATGTCAAGTGCAAGATGTTGAAAGGTAAAGAAATGAAATAAATTATTTTAACGACATTTAATACATCATTGACATAGCAAGACCACTAAAGCGTGTTTTTTTAAAATATTTGTTAATGTTTTCACCATATGATATTTAATTTAAAAAAAATACTGAATTAAATTCTTACTGTTAAAGAGGTTATGATTAAATCAGGGCTTTCCTTAGACCTCAAATTTCAAGAGTCAAGGACTCTTGGGACCATATTTTCAAGAGTCGAAATCAAACTTTTAAGAGTCCTAATAATAACGCAAGAGAGTCAATGATTTTTGGCAATTTAAGCAAATTACTGAGATATAATATATAAAAAGCAACAAATTAAAAGATATGTTAACATTTATTTCTTACATTGTACTGTCACGAAACACTATGCATTTAAACACAATATCTCAATGATTAATAAATACAAAACATGTATTCTAATACAACATTTACTTCATGTATACAGCAGAGTAATATGTCATATGTTCTAAACAACATCTCAAAGAGTAATATGTCATATCATGTCTTACACAACATCTCAGAGAGCAATATGTCATATGTCCTACAAAACATCTCATAGATTACATACAAAATATGTATTCTAATACAACATTTACTTCATGTATACAACAAAACAATATGTCATATGTCCTTCAAACTAACAATCATTTGAGCAAATAAATAAATCATTCATGCATTTAAAGAGTGATCTCAAATGGGTGCCCTAGTAAAAAAAGGTAATAAAACAACACTATGACTACACACACACACAACTAGCATAAACCAGCAAACTATCACTTTCTTCTCTTGCACATGTCCTGAAACCTGCGCAGCACATTCTGGGATGGAATAACAGATTCTGGGATCCAATAACTTTGTTTGACCGTTTTCGCTTGGCTATTAAATTCAAAATATTTATAAAAAAACATTTCCGCTGGCTATTACAAAAAAACATACGGGTGGCACCTAAACGCAATAGCCTATATAAATCGGTTAACTATAAAAGGAAATTATTTCTACTCACCGATAAAGGTGCCTCCGTATTTAATCCCATTAAAAATTCCGACACCCTTTAATTATTTCATGTGCCATCTTCACTGAAGACGTGCGACAAACACGCCGTTTTCTATGCCTTCTCAAACGGTCAATTATTACGCCTACATGTATTTTGTAATCAATTAGCACATGCGAAAATTGTCACTTTGCCACAAGGTCAGTTATATCGGTTCTATAGTTATTTTTAGCAACTTTGATGCAAAGCGTGTAATTTGACGTTGTAGACAGTACTTATGACAGCATAACTTTCGCGCGCCTTTGAATTGAGCAAATATGAAGTAAAACAGTGATGGGTGCATTCAGCTTTGGAAATACATTCTGACATACTCTGGAAATATCAAAATATGCTTTACAGTGTACTGTGGATATGGATGTTATTATTTTATATTGAATATTATTAAAACTGACGCGGATGAGTCCATTCTGTTTTGGGGGGTTTATAGTTCTTCTTAAATACTCTGAGCTTTTATGAGTACATACGTACAGCTCAGAGGGTCAATACCTGGGAGTTGGATTATTGCAACTAGATGGGTTTAATACATGTCTTTTCCTCAAACAGCTGATAACAAACGCTATGATAAATAATGGAAAGTTAATACACGCGTCATTGAACCAGCAGTGATTTAATTGGTCAATACTAGATTTCTCAATTAACCAAACTCCGCCTACTGGGTGGACTTGTGCTTAGATGATTGGAAGCGGGCGTTAACGATTAGCGTCTACTAAATGAGAAACTCCGCCCTGAGCCAATTATCGCTTAGTCTTAACAACTTTTGATCTCATTGACGCAAGTCGGTATATTCCCCCGGGTCAAATGTGACGCATGACATAATTTTCTCAAGAGTCAAAAAGGGGTCTTCTGAAATTTTCAAGCGTCAAAACCCGGGAGCTCGGGTCAAAGGAAAGCCCTGATTAAATGGTATATTTAAGAATCTATATAGATTATTGCAAGTTCAATATGCATGTGGAAGGATATTAACTTAACATTGTCTTCATTGTAAGAACACATTAAATTAGCACTTTATAATATAAAAATGTTGTCAAACATACTTTAATAATTTTAATTCTGTTCTTATAATCATATTTATAATGTTTCCCAATTTCATGGTTTATCGCGCTAATTTTCCCAATCCAAATGGCACAGGCTGTAACAAAAAAAAGCAAAAAAAAATCACTGCTGGTGAGCCTGAGGTCTGGTGAAAAATGTTAGTTATGCCATTCAATCATAATTAAATTGCCTGTTTGGCTAACTACTTTGGAAATTATACTTGCCCAATGCCCACCAGTCTTTTAAACTGGCACTTGTAAGCATTCCCCTCAACTAATGTGTATTAAAAGTCAAGTTGGACTAAAAATATTTGGGAAACAATATAAAATGGATTAAATCATTGAGTAATAAGTCTTCTTATTTCTTGTATTAAAAGTCTAGTTGGACTAAAAATATTTTGAAAACAATTTCTATGTGTATAATGATTTATAGGATTTTTGATTTTATCTTTTATGAAATGTTATGTTTATTCTGAAGCTTAATGCTGTTAAATACGGTCCTTTAGCCTCAGGAAATAAAACTGTGTTGCAAGTATGTTGGAGCTGGTATTAAAAACGTCAGTTAAATTAAATGCTACATTAGTTTTAATACTTGGTCTGTAGGCCACAGCCCTTGGGGCTTATTATATGTCACATGCTATAACATCCAGTGCATTCAAAGGTGGCTATCTTGAACAAATGTGAACTATTTACATCCAATTATTTATTGGTTGGTAGCTCCATTTAGTCATTAAAGACGCTTGACACAGTAATTAATGTAGTTTTTGTAAGGGCTTTATAATATGCCAGATTTAGAATAATCTGTGGAAACAAATTGTGCGTAAGTGTTGTATTCGATTCTGGACTGTTGTAATAAAAAATAATCGGTTGAGAACTTTAAACAGGGAAGACAGGATGTACTTAAGATTAATTTTAAATTTGTAACAAAATCATATATCTGTCCTGGCATCAATAGTTAATCTTAATTGATTTAATTAGACATAATTATGGCCTTTGATATTTTTTAATCTTAATAAATAAATGTTTGATTTAGAAAAAAAGCTTAAGGGAAGTATACTGGTATAATGTTTAGTGTTAAAGTGTATTTTATCTTACATGTAGTATGTTTTTGGAATTGTGTTTGAAAACTAAACAAACAGCAGTTAAAAAATAGCGAACTTGCAAGTGGAGAAGTGCTTATATTTGTATATACAGCTGTGAGAGCTGCCAGGTCTTGTAGGCATCACTGTCAGGTAAGGATTTCTTTGACATTTGATATTGTATAGTTTTGAGCTCACCTCGTGCAATGTGCTCATTGTGAGCTTTTATTTGTATGATCGCCCTATTTTATCGTTTGTCGTGACGTGTCAATATTTTCCTTGAGAACACTATAGAGGCTCATTGATATCTAAGTGCTTCCCCTCCCAACCCGGGCTTTGCCCTGGACCAACCGAAGTCCCTTGCAGCCCCCTCGACCCCCGAGTTAAATTTTCATGTTTTTAGACATTTACAACTTTTACCCATGCATCAAGGCTGAGTTTGAATCTTGGTGACATGTGTTGAAACACTTGGTCACCAGGTCAAATCTTAGAAAACCCAATGTACCTTTCTATTAGCGACATATATGACTCAATCTTAATGAAACATTGTAAGACTGTTCTTCATGATGATGTCAAGGCCAAGACTTAGTGTAAATCAGGGTTTGGTGAGTAGTCCAACTTGTTGACGCTCTCAAATATTAAGCTACTTTTTATATAGGTAATATTTTGAGCGTCCAATGGCTGAACCATTCGATTTGTGTTGGAATTTTTTCCTTCTTTGTCTATATTGTTGCGCAAGGATTTTGTGCGCAACATTCAAGCCTCGATATAAGACACTTAATATCAACGGATTGCAATAATATTTACATACCTGTGTAGATAATTCATTTCTCGATAATGTTCTGTAAAAATTATGTAATGACACTTTGAATTTTGCACGCCTGAGCAATTTAAATCCAACCACTATTCCATTTTTCAATATCTCTCGATTCGCTCTGTGTAGATATAAATCGATAACACGCCCTCGATGTAAAGCATCTGGTTTAAAGTGGAAGAATAAACAGCGTAAAATACAGTTTGCGTTTGTCTGTTGTGGTGCAGCGCGTTACATAGTAAACCGATGTTATACTTTTCTGGATTAATTGAGCATTGTTTTTTTCTAAATTGACAATTAAAAAGGTTCTGAAATAAATAACATCTTTTATTTTTATACTGTACATAAATAAGATTGATACAGATCGTACAGTATACCGTCCTATGTAACGTAGAATGTAAGTACATAAAACAAAACAGACAGAGGTGCGAAAAAGACATGCATAAACACTCACTGAAACATAGAACAGTGAATTACTGAGAAACTGCACCATATCTGTTTTGAACATATGCTTATTAAATCGACAAAGATTAGCATACTAGATACAGTTAGGTAAAAGTTGGTGTTAAAAGCTCATGTTAAATAAAATTACGCGTACATGTTACACCGTAATGCCTTCTTCTGATTGGTTCATATTTAAATCAGTTTCATGACATGGCTACAGGTCAGTGATTGTTTTGCAGATTTAAGCAGAAGTTTAACTGAAGAATTTATGCCTTTCTAACTTCGAATCGACGATATTTGATGTAAAAATGGACTTCTGAATTAAAACTGAATGAGTTGGTAATGTTATTTTGCAATTTTACGCAAATTGATGAAAATTTAAACTTTCTGGTTTCCACCACAAAAAAGGTCCTTCAACGATGAGACGTTCCAAAGAATTTAGCCCATATAAAAAGTAATTCTAAATTCTTTGCGCGTCTTATAAATGAGACTAGGCCTCAGGTCAAGTCTTATGCAATCAGGGTTTGGTGAGTGCAAACACTATGGCCTCAGGTCAAGTCTTATTCAGTAGGTGTCATTGAAGTCAGGTTAGTGTTTTAGGGCCCCTTGAAAAAAAAACCTTCTTTGTCTTAATAATTTGAAAGGATCAACAGCGCCGTAACAAAATATAAAATTCTCAGTTTTCAGCTCCACATACAAATGAACACTTCACTATTTGTGATTCTGTAACACTCGCAGAGCCTCTATATCTCATTTTCATCCATTTCACATGCTGGTCTTGTCTATATTTCTATAAATATATTACATTTTTGTAGACACCCATCATTGTAGACATAGTTGTCATACAGTAGGGGGTACCAGTTAATCATAAGGTGAAACTGTACTATTAATTATTATTTACTGTTTTGTACTGAAGCAACTTATTTGTCCTGGTAAAATTGTTATCATTATTTTTGTGTCAGTAAGCCAGTTGTTAAATTAACAATGCTTAAACCATGTCAAAAAGTTCAATGATACAATGACATTGGTAAATCCAATCTAACATGTAGGTTCACAAAGATATCTTAGGAAATCTCACAAGCCCAGTTTAATGTGTAAACACAGCCTTACAAAAATGCCAGCATACCAGACTAAACAGACTTGTAAATATGAGTTGAAAAATGTCAGAAAAAATGCTGAAGTAGTTATAAGTGTATGACCTTATATTAATGCCCCCCTTCGAAGAAGAGGAGGTATATTGTTTTGCACATGTTGGTCGGTAGGTCCGTCGGACGTTCCGTCCACCAGATGGTTTCCGGATGATAACTCAAGAACGCTTAGACTTACGATCATGAAACTTCATAGGTACATTGATCATGGCAGATGACCCCTATTGATTTTCAGGTCACTAGGTCAAAGGTCAAGGTCACAGTGACTCCAGATAGTAAAATGTTTTCCTGATGATAACTCAAGAATGCTTACGCCTAGGATCATGAAACTTCATAGGAACATTGATCATGACTGGCAGATGACCCCTATTGATACTCAGGTCACTAGGTCAAAGGTTAAGGTCACAGTGACTCGAAACAGTAAAATTGTTTCCGGATGATAACTCAAGAATGCTTACGCCTAGGATCAGGAAACTTCATAGGTACATTGATCATGACTGGCAGATGACCCCTATTGATTTTCAGGTCACTAGGTCAAAGGTCAAGGTCACAGTGACTCGAAATAGTAAAATGGTTTCCGGATGATAACTCAAGAATGCTTACACCTAGGATCATGAAACTTCATAGGTACATTGATCATGACTGGCAGATGACCCCTATTTATTTTCAGGTCACTATGTCAAAGGTCTAGGTCACAGTGACTCGAAACAGTAAAATGGTTTCAGTTTCCTGATGATAACTCAAGAATAATTAGGCCTAGGATCATGAAATTTCATAGGTACATTGATCATGACTGGCAGATGACCTCTATTAATTTTCAAGACACTAGGTAAAAGGTCAAGGTCACAGTTACAAAAAACGTATTCACACAATGGCTGCCACTACAACTGACAGCCCATATGGGGGGGCATGCATGTTTTACAAACAGCCCTTGTTTAGAGAATTTTTTTTTTTTTTGGAAAAGTCACACTGTTTATATTTAAGAGTTTTCATAAGATAAACTTGTATTCCAATCAATTTGAATGTTTTATGCAAATAAATATGCTTATTAAACTATTCATTGGAAGAGCACTTGCAGTGTTGTTGTTTAAAAAAAAATCATATTTGGGGCTGATATATTTGTAGCAAATTTTGGAAAACTAGGCTTAAAGCATGTGCTTGAAATATTGTCCTTGTTTAGCTTGTCAAGTGAGCACAAGCTAATCAGGGACAAAACGCTATGGTTTTTATGGAATTTCTTGTTAAAAAGATGTCACTTCTAAATTAAAATCTAGTTTAGGCGGAAAGACTGTTGTAATTGATTAGCCTGTGCCGACTGCTGAGGCTAATCTGGGACGACACTACGCGCATGCATTAAACCCACTTTTTACGGAACGAGACTTTGCCAATCTCCCCCTACTTCTTATTTTATTAGGGCATTCAATGATACAATGACATTGGTAAATCCAATCTAACATGTAGGTTCACAAAGATATCTTAGGAAATCTCACAAGCCCAGTTTAATGTGTAAACACAGCCTTACAAAAATGCCAGCATACCAGACTAAACAGACTTGTAAATATGAGTTGAAAAATGTCAGAAAAAATGCTGAAGTAGTTATAAGTGTATGACCTTATATTAATGCCCCCCTTCGAAGAAGAGGAGGTATATTGTTTTGCACATGTTGGTCGGTAGGTCCGTCGGACGTTCCGTCCACCAGATGGTTTCCGGATGATAACTCAAGAACGCTTAGACTTACGATCATGAAACTTCATAGGTACATTGATCATGGCAGATGACCCCTATTGATTTTCAGGTCACTAGGTCAAAGGTCAAGGTCACAGTGACTCCAGATAGTAAAATGTTTTCCTGATGATAACTCAAGAATGCTTACGCCTAGGATCATGAAACTTCATAGGAACATTGATCATGACTGGCAGATGACCCCTATTGATACTCAGGTCACTAGGTCAAAGGTTAAGGTCACAGTGACTCGAAACAGTAAAATTGTTTCCGGATGATAACTCAAGAATGCTTACGCCTAGGATCAGGAAACTTCATAGGTACATTGATCATGACTGGCAGATGACCCCTATTGATTTTCAGGTCACTAGGTCAAAGGTCAAGGTCACAGTGACTCGAAATAGTAAAATGGTTTCCGGATGATAACTCAAGAATGCTTACACCTAGGATCATGAAACTTCATAGGTACATTGATCATGACTGGCAGATGACCCCTATTTATTTTCAGGTCACTATGTCAAAGGTCTAGGTCACAGTGACTCGAAACAGTAAAATGGTTTCAGTTTCCTGATGATAACTCAAGAATAATTAGGCCTAGGATCATGAAATTTCATAGGTACATTGATCATGACTGGCAGATGACCTCTATTAATTTTCAAGACACTAGGTAAAAGGTCAAGGTCACAGTTACAAAAAACGTATTCACACAATGGCTGCCACTACAACTGACAGCCCATATGGGGGGGGCATGCATGTTTTACAAACAGCCCTTGTTTAGAGAATTTTTTTTTTTTTTTGGAAAAGTCACACTGTTTATATTTAAGAGTTTTCATAAGATAAACTTGTATTCCAATCAATTTGAATGTTTTATGCAAATAAATATGCTTATTAAACTATTCATTGGAAGAGCACTTGCAGTGTTGTTGTTTAAAAAAAAATCATATTTGGGGCTGATATATTTGTAGCAAATTTTGGAAAACTAGGCTTAAAGCATGTGCTTGAAATATTGTCCTTGTTTAGCTTGTCAAGTGAGCACAAGCTAATCAGGGACAAAACGCTATGGTTTTTATGGAATTTCTTGTTAAAAAGATGTCACTTCTAAATTAAAATCTAGTTTAGGCGGAAAGACTGTTGTAATTGATTAGCCTGTGCCGACTGCTGAGGCTAATCTGGGACGACACTACGCGCATGCATTAAACCCACTTTTTACGGAACGAGACTTTGCCAATCTCCCCCTACTTCTTATTTTATTAGGGCATTTATCAGTGACTGGCATATATGTACATTGTATAGTACTGGTTGACCTTTACTGGTCATGCCAGTGTTGTTCCTATTACCGGTACTTGTACATATACCTGTTACTGAAAGTATGTTTAATAGAAGTAACGACAGCTAGTAATTAAATTTTGTACGACACTAAATTCGCTGTTGAATATTATCAAAGAAATGTAACTTCTTGCACTACTTTACTTTGTATTTATTCTGAGAGAAACACATTGTGTTTGATTGAAATATCTGATACATGACTGAACCTTAACATTTTAATGTTATGTTTCATTGACTTTTTTATTCTAGAATGTTTTATGTCAAAGTGCATCGCTCTTATAATATTAAACACTGCTTCAGCCCTGTTGCCCCAAGGTATTTTTATCTTATCACGTTATTAAATAGAAAATTGTGCTTAATGTTTCAATAAATTAACAAAATACTATCAGTGTAACTAGTTTTGAAATATATACATGTGTTCTATATTGAAAATATTCCCAAGGGATAGTATGAGCCCTAAATAGCTCTTTTGATTAAAAGAGCAACCTGCCATTTTCAAATCCTAACTGGAGCACATTTTATGTGTTAAGAATTAATCAGTAATTCTTTTTTTACTTAACCCTTAAAGCGCTGGAGCCGAATTTTAAAGGCCTTTGCAAACAGTTTGGATCCAGATGAGACGCCACAGAACGTGGCGTCTCATCTGGATCCAAACTGTTTGCTATTCTGATAGTATTCTTTGAAAAAAAATGAAGAAAATGCTTATTTTAGAAATTCAGCAGACGACATTTTAGCAGAAGACAAATTACCCAGCATGCAAAGGGTTAAGGCCATGCGTATGATGTGTCCCACAAAATAAAAACATTTCTGTCGATTCACCTTTAAATAGGGGAGACATACTATTTTTGATGCATGTTTTACATGGCTGACTTGTTATATGTGATGAGAGTAGAAATTGCTGAAGAACGAAAAGTTCTCAGATTAAAGTCAAGTGCGCCCAGGGACTTTACCTGGAATTATGAGCACTTAACTCTGATGGAAAGCAAGAGCTCTCTTGACCAGAAACATGGTCTGAAAATAGGTTTGATTGTATAACGGCCATGATTCATATTTGCTTACAATAGCAATATTGTGTTTTAGGTTAGACTCTGCCCTAGTGCTCTTGTTTCCTGGAGGCTATTTTTAGCTACAGGCGTAAAGCTTACGGTTATACAGCATAGCAGCCACTTGAGAGGTTTTTGTAACAATTGAAGAAACTGTTATAAGGAATGTCAGTTCCTTGTAAACTCTTGCTGATTTTATGGGAATTAAGCTTGTTTGAGGGTTAGCAGAAAATTGATCTGGGAATAGAATGTTGTAAACAGTTTTTTTGGCATTTTGGTGTTAGCTATATCAGGTTTGTGATTGCGCTTAGAAAGCTTGATAGTTTCTTAATCTGATTAAACATTTTTGCACTAATTAGTTTAATTGTAATTTTTTTTCTTTTGCTTGAACGTTGTGGGTTTGTACTTTAATAAACACTTTGGGAAAACGGTGTTTAATTCAAGTGCTTAAAGTGCTTTCCATATTAGCCTGTGCAGTCTGCTCAGGGTAGTCTGGGACAAAACTTTCTGCCAGGAATGGATTTTTTTAGAAGAGACATCTTTGAAATAAAAACTCCAATTAAGTGGAAAGCGTTTTCCATGTTTTGCTTGTGCAGACTGCACATGCTAATCTCGGATAATACTTTACACATATGAGCCGCGTTCTGAGAAAACTGGGCATAATGCATGTGCGTAAAGTGTCCTCCCAGATGTGCAGTCCACACAGGCTAATCAGTGACGCTCCCAGATGTGCAGTCCACACAGGCTAATCAGTGACGCTCCCAGATGTGCAGTCCACACAGGCTAATCAGTGACGCTCCCAGATGTGCAGTCCACACAGGCTAATCAGTGACGCTCCCAGATGTGCAGTCCACACAGGCTAATCAGTGACGCTCCCAGATGTGCAGTCTGCACAGGCTAATCAGGGATGACACTTTCCGCCTAAATTGGATGTTTGCTAAGAAGAGTCTTCCCTGATAGGCCTGTGTGGATTGCACAGGCAAATCTGGAACAACACTTTATGCACATGCATTATGCCCAGTTTTCTGAGAACGTGACTCACATTAAGCCCAGTATAATTCTCAGAGTGCTGCACAAATGTTTTGTCTGTGTACAAAAATGTGCATGAGTGTTTAATAGAAAAAACTTAAATAAATAAAACCATGGAATAAGTAGCTGCAGTATGTTAAGGCTCTTCAATTTGAAAACTCCTTGAAATTATTACCAAAATCTGCTAAACATAAGGGATGTGTCTGTACATCTGGTAGAAAATGTTTCCCACAAGGCATTAAGATTTATTTTCAAAACACTTTTTACTGTCTCTCTTTTCTGCTGAAATTAATGAAATTACTGTAACCACTGGTTGCAGCTTATTTTAGGCTTTTTAACCAGGTTTTCCGAAGGAAAAAACTGGTTATTAGATTGGCGAATGCAGGCGGGCTGGCTGGCTGGCGGGCTGGCTGGCTGGCGGGCTGGCGGAATAAGCTTGTCCGGGCCATAACTATGTCGTTCATTGTCAGATTTTAAAATCATTTGGCACATTTGTTCACCATCATTGGACGGTGTGTCGCGCGAAATAATTACGTCGATATCTCCAAGGTCAAGGTCACACTTTGAGTTCAAAGGTCAAAAATGGCCATAAATGAGCTTGTCCGAGCCATAACTATGTCGTTCATCGTCAGATTTTAAAATCATTTGGCACATTTGTTCACCATCATTGGACGGTGTGTCGCACGAAATAATTACGTCGATATCTCCAAGGTCAAGGTCACACTTTGAGTTCAAAGGTCAAAAATGGCCATAAATGAGCTTGTCCTGGCCATAACTATGTCATTCATTGTGAGATTTTAAAATCATTTGGCACATTTGTTCACCATCATGGGACGGTGTGTCCCACGAAAGAATCACGTCAATATCTCCAATGTCAAGGTCGCCACGACTAAAAATAGATTTAAAAAAAAAAAAAACTTACAAAGGGGGTTAATTTTTTTTGGTCATTTCAAAAGTTCAGTTTGAGTTTTCTCCCTTTATCAGATTTTTTTTTCACAATGAAAACCTGGTTTTGTGACAATTTTGTCCCTTGCTAAAGTTCAGTTAGAAAATCAAAGTGCAATAATAGCAAATTTTAGAAACATGATTGTGTTTTGCATGAAACGTTATATAGAAATACACGTCATTTTAAAAACATAGTTATAATATTGGTCTGATATCAGTGTTAGTGGGGGTTTCAAGCTGGATAAAGGAGACGCCACAAGTCCAGTTGTCATCCTGGTTCCTTAAAGTAGCGGATGTAAGCACTGATATACAGAAAGCAGTGGGGTTTTATACCCCCATTACCATTGAGTTCAAAGGTCGAAATGGCCATAAATGATAATGGCATTATAATTCTTGAAAATCGCCATAAATTTGATTCTCTTATTTTGTGAAGACAGCATGCAAAATAGTCTGTGTCAATGCGGTACGTGGGGGTATACGTCACTTCTGTGACAAAGCTCTAGTTTTGTTTACAATTGAGGCCGGTATCCGGCCCCCAAATGGGACCTAAAAATTCCCAATTTAAAGTGTTTTTTGTTGTTGTTGTTGTTTTTTTAAATCAACATTTAGTTATTCTCCCATCCAGCTCTACAAGTTACATTTTATAAATTTTTAACCAGGTTTTCCGAAGGAATTAACCAGGTTTTCAGAAGGAAAAAACTGGTTATTAGATTGGCGAATGCGGGCGGGCTGGTTGGCTGGCTGGCTGGCTGGCTGGCTGGCGGGCTGGCGGAACAAGCTTGTCTGGGCCATAACTATGTCGTTCATTGTCAGATTTTAAAATCATTTCGCACATTTGTTCACCATCATTGGAAGGTGTGTCGCGCGAAATAATTACGTCGATATCTCCAAGGTCAAGGTCAAGGTCACACTTTGCAGTGTCCGACAAATTTCTTATTTTTCAGGTAGCCCACTGGGCTACCAATAAAAATATTTGGTAGCCCATAAAATTTTCTTACAAAATGATAAGAGGCAGGTTTTCATCTTTATTTTATTTCTTCATTTACATATACATAATATGTATACATACATATACATAAAACAGCAAATAGTCTGATGTGCACAGTCAATATCGTAAATTAATGTTACAGTACAGGCACCGTGTACTTAAATGTAAATGTACCAAAGAAAATCATATACTACTTGTAGATATTATATGTATGTGCACATGTATGTGTACTGAAATTCGGACAGCACATTAAGTTGTAAACGTAAATAAAGCGTTTAGATGATCAATACGATTGACTTGTATGGTGTTAATCAATGCAATTGCCCCTTTCAACAACAGATACAGAGTTTCAAGAAATCAAGAGTATTAAATCATTTATTTACTTGTGTCCGACTTTAAGTACTGTCCGAATTTACGTATTGCATCCGTATTTTACGACACTTGTGTGCAGTCAGTTTACAATACAATAATTGTTTCAATAATGAAGGAACTGATACAGCGTAACGGTAACGATACAGCATGTTTACATTATATTTTATTAAGAGGAAATGTCAATGCCAAATAATTCGATTAGATACCCCGGTACTTTAGTTGAAATTCACAACGAAACTTTTCATGGAAATTAAATGATCTCAATGTTGTACCCGCTACGAAATTTTTATTTACAAATAAATACACCCACGCCAATTTTCGCGCGCTTTTTATCTGGACAAAGAAATTCATTTCTTAAATGTAGAATTTTGTAACCTAAAATAGCTGTGCACAACGCGTACAAACCGTGGCATGTGATTTACGCATGTTGCAATACAACGGTCCTGATTGGAAGTTTATTTCATCTTTCTTTAAATAGAACCATATGCCGAAATTCATTTGACACTTTAGAAAATTTCAAACGTTTGTGTTTATGACTCTTATAGTCTATATTACCCACCCATAATTTGGTTTTAAAAATATAAATCGGGCATATATGGGATTATTGATTAACAGTCGATTAATCCAATTATTAATTGACATTGCAAACTAATAAGCAGTTGTTAACCGCGTTCGCACCGTTGTTATTAATATTCATTTTCGGTTTCGTTACCGTTTTGAAGAATCCGCTATTGTTTTGATTTATTTAATGTTCGGCGTCCTTGGATATTTAACGACATCAAAAATGTTGTCGCTATTACTCATTTTTGTGGTTAACAAAGAATTCCAAACTGCGAAATGATGTTGCATCATGTGCGCCAACTATCCAACCGGCTCTCATTAGATTATTAGCAGACGACAAATGTTGATTCTGATTGGATGATT
Source organism: Dreissena polymorpha (assembly GCF_020536995.1). NCBI lineage: Eukaryota > Metazoa > Mollusca > Bivalvia > Myida > Dreissenidae > Dreissena > Dreissena polymorpha. Next base: position 53,744,306 of record NC_068365.1, read on the forward strand.
AAAATACACTGTTACTGTGTAAGACATTACCGCAAGTGATCGGTGACTGATTAGATAATTGATTGCACTTTGTTATCGGATTATAAGTAATACACAGTGTACAAACACATTGTCAGCGTGTTTATTCTACGTATGTCTGTCAATAAACCGGGCTAGCCCGCTCTTATAGATTTATAGTAGCCCGGCGGGCGTCAGCTGGAAAATTTCAGTAGCCCGATGAAAACTTTTGGTAGCCCCCGACTCCGGGCAATAGATTTGTCGGACACTGCTTTGAGTTCAAAGGTCAAAAATGGCCATAAATGAGCGTGTCCTGGCCATAACTATGTCATTCATTGTGAGATTTTAAAATCATTTGGCACATTTGTTCACCATCATGGGACGGTGTGTCGCACGAAAGAATCACGTCAATATCTCCAATGTCAAGGTCGCCACGACTAAAAATAGATTTTTTTTTAAAACAAACTTACAAAGGGGGTTAATTTTGTTTGTTCTTTTCAAAAGTTCAGTTTGAGTTTTCTCCCTTTATCAGATTTTTTTTTCACAATGAAAACCTGGTTTTGTGACAATTTTGTCCCTTGTTTAATTTAAAACACTTTAATTCTCATTTTTGAAGCATTTGTTTGCAAAAAAACAACACTAATTTCTCAACTTTGGTCAAAATGCCACGATTTTTCCCAATCCAAATGGACCCGGCCCCAAATTGGTGAAAAAAAACTGGAACGTTATTCTTTTCCCTGAACAAGCTCAAATAGTGCGATTAGTTGTGTGTGTGTTGGGGGTGGGGTTAAAAGAAGTTCTTCTTGTGAAGGGGGGTGGGGGGGGGGGCGTGACAGATGAGTGTTATTGAAAGCAGCTGGTGCTAAGGTGCTAGTAGTACCAGATGGTAATGCCATATTGGAATGCAGCAGAGCCATCTAGTGAGTCTGTACAGCTCACCAGGGTATACTGTTCCCAGGAAAAACTGATGCTCACATTGCTGGCATTGATAGCTCACTAACTGCACAGATATCGGCTCCTAGGCTCTCAGAAATCCTTAGCTCTCAGAAATCAGAAATCCTTAGAATGCTAGAATGTGCGTCACATGAGTATTAATACTTTTTATCTGGTTTATTTTGGGAAAAGAAGTCATCTCTTGAGAGAGTTGAATGCTCCCTGGTATTTCAGATTATGGCATTGCCGTGGGAAACTTCTCCGGAGAAAAATGGCTTGTCTATTTTATGGCCTGTTTTATTTGTTGGTGTGACAGTTCATTTTCATTTTCAGGTCCTTGAAATGCATTTGTTTATTTGGTGCAGTCAGCCATGTACCTACACATAGTTGAGGCAATATTATTATATTGTGGGATCAATTTCTTTAAATTATATATTTACTAGAATTCAGGCTTTTTTGTTTCAATGACAGTTTGTCTGAGTAAATCCAAATGCGGATAGGGTGCGACACAATTTCATGTCTCTCATATTTTGCCTATTCCATAGTGGGTAAAACAACACTGAGCTCTGCTGTATGTATTCATTGCAAAATGAAATAACTCTGGAATAACACTTTAAATTGAATAATCATTATTTCTTAAAATTTCATATAAGTGTACAATAATATTAAACTGCTGTTTCACAGTTCTTGAGAAACTTAACCACTTTAATAACAGAACATTTTAATCTGCATACCATTAGAATTTCATAAGAGCAATAATAGGAGCCAGATTTAGTGGAATGTGGCCTGTCTATCTCTGCTCAGTCAGTCAGTGGATTATCTATTAGTGTGAGGGTTGTGTGGCTGAGAAGTGTGAATCGGTTAACAAACACATTAAACTCTGCCAATTGGCTGTGAAGCACCCTTCAGTGATTTAAATCATCATATTTTAGTGTAAAGTGTGTGTGGCATGTAGCCGACTGTCTGAAAGTCAGTAAGTGAAGTTGGAACAAGTAGTATGGAACTTTAATAGGAATAAGCATATTCAAAACCAAACAGGAATGAACTGTATTGAGTGGTATAATTTCACCACAGAACTGAATGAATGCCTTATTAAAGTTACCTTGAGATTTATTTGGTTTAGAACTTTTGAGTTTTGATTGAGGTGCAAATTGAGGTGATTTGAACTTTTGAAGTGGCTGTTACAATATTCATAATCGTTTGAGTCATTGAAATTATCTTGTAGTGTTAAGATAAACTAGAATATATTGAAAGATAAATGGGTATTTTGTCACCTTGAACAAAATAAAAATATCAGTCAAGGTAGAATGGTTTAAAAAGGCATAGCGTCAGGAGATTTAATGATAAGGTAGGATTAGTTTTGCATTTATCAGTATTTGAATTCTGTAACTTTGTTGTATATATTGCTTGCATTTGATGCTTACTATCTTAGTGTTATGTGCAAATGTAAAAGGTATTAAAGGGAGGCAGAAACAGTGTTTGTAACCCCTCTAAAATCACGCCGGGTATGCGAATACTTCGTTTACGGATGGCACTTCACTTACAGAGAACAACAAACGCCACGCGCGAGAGGTGAGTTCTTCAGCTTTTTTGTATTTATGTTCTGTTTATTTGGTTTTTAGACACAGAACATTGTTTGGGTGATTAATGGTATAGCACTTCGTATTGCGAAGAAAGAAATTCGCGGAAAAACGGTGAATTATTTAAAAAAAACGATAAAATTTCATCGATAATCAGCATGAATTGAATGATCAGTACATATTTAAACAAAATAAACATACTTGGAAATAAATCAAGAACGTGCTTACTATTCGAAATAAAAGATCAATATATCCAGTAATGTTACAACATGTTACATTTTAGTTTACTAATGTATTTGAGAAAATTCAAATGTTTTAAGAGTCGCATGCACATTTTTCATCTGCACTTCGTTTACCGATCATCTAAAAAACAATGGCACTTCGTTTCCTGACATCTAGACACTTTTTTCCAGATATAACACACTCGTATTTTTTGAATCAAAAATGCAGAATTCGCTGTGGAATACTGTTAAAGTAAGCAGGCAATAAATAAAAATGTATGTACTTAGTACGCAAATAAAAAACGAATAACCGAAGCATGTTCTTATCCCTTTGAAATATGATTATGAATTGGTATAAATGTGAAAGATAAATGTTAAACAAATTGGATATGTCTAATGAGTAAAATCTATATGACCATATATTTTAAATTACGTTCTAAGCGGTTGATCTAAAGCATTTATCTTTATGTCCAAATGAAGGAACTAAGGCTATTTTCTTTTATATTAGATAGCATGTCATGAATAATCACTCTGCTTAAACTGCCTCTCAGAGATTAATATCAGCAGCGATGCAGGTTCGAAATTCTATTGGAACTTTTTGGCTCAATGCCAATAAACGAAAATAGCAATAAAAGAACGGGCGGGGTTGATTTAATCACACGATAGTGGTGTAAAAATTATGCATATCCGTCTTTTTTTTAATATAAACACAACACATGCTGCATATGAAGTTCTATCCAATATAGCACCCTAAACTTCGTTTGTGTGGGTATACTAAGTATTGACTCCATAATATGACATTTAAACATTTTATGTACGCATTCCTTTTTTTCCAGAATCAGTTGATTTTACGATTTAATTTTAACCGTGATTCTTAAAACTCAACCAATACAGTGATTTAGGGTCAGGTGAATCGCACTTCGAGCAAACGTTAGCGTTGCGTAAGGGGAAGTGCTCCCTATAAGCAGGGCTCAAAATACAGGGAGTTTTACCATTCTCTTTTTAATTTTGTTGCTACGCATAAGTATCGTCTTGATGATGCGATTCAAATAAGCACAACCGACATAGGATTTTATGAAGAACAAATGTGTATTTGCGTCATAAAGACCCCTTCACTACCGTTATCTAGAGCCCTGCTATAAGTAAAATTAAACACGATTGTGTTGATTCGCGTTATCCGTACACATTTATTTAATAATAAATATTATCTTATTTGAAAATTGCAATTATAATAAACATAGTATAAATTAATAGTCATGTGATTTTTGAAAAATATATTTAAAAAATGTTTCGTATGAATAGCCATAATATAAATAAATGCATTTGAGGTAGAAGATAAAACTCAGTTATTAGAGTGCTCGCTTTGTTGAAAGTCTCCGTAATCTGAAGTGCCCTTTATCGGTAAACAAAGTGGCTGCAACTTTATGTATGCCACCTATTACAAAATGTACTATCTTTGTTTATATTTCATTAAATGCTATCAAAATTTCAGTATTTGAAGCACAGTGATTACTCTACATGCTGGAATAGCAAAAAAATTCTTGCAATAATTCTAAGTAGTTTTATTTTGTTAAAATGTTTACTGTTCATCCAGTTTATGCTGTTTTCCGATCAAATTTTCTATTTTTTGGGCAAAACTGTTCCATTCTTCCGTGAAATTGTGTATTCCCAATACAAAAGGATACACCATTTATCAACTCGACCATGTGTCTTGTCTTAAAAACTAATCTTTAGGATATAACTTTAAATAAAACAGAGGAACTTACCTCTAGCGCGTGGCGTTTGTTGTTCTCTGTTAGTGAAGTGCCATCCGTAAACGAAGTATTCGCATACCCGGCGTGAAAATTGTTCAAATGTTTGCTTTTTAAAATCCACAATAATTTAAAACGTTGGTGATGTTCTTAAAAAAAATTCTTAAGTTGATTTATGGACAATTGTTTTTATTGGAACGATGGATTCCTGGCACAATTTTCGTGCAATTGTGATATCTACATGTATCTACAAGGCAAGCTTATGTTATTGTTATACAGAAAATCCTGGACATCATTGGTGAAAAAAACCCAGTAACTTTGAATAAAACTCATAAAACTTTGAATATACACAGTGTATAGTTTAGTCAACCACCAGTTGAGACAGGGACCTCGTTAAATATTTTGGATGTTAAACTGAACTTATAACAAATCAAATTTTGAACCAGAACACAGGCTTATTTAATAAAGTAATTATGATGTTTTTTCACAAAACTCTGTCTTTTATGCACTTCTTGAAATTCTTAGAGCGAGATTATACGATTTTTCATACGTGTTACATTGTAAATTGATAAAATATGTTACAATAACACAAAAAAGGCAAGAAAAATTATACATTAAAGACGAATTTCATAAAATGCAGCAAAGACAAATTAGCGCCCAGATCTGATTGTGACAAAGATATTTCGTATATATTTTCCTACAATAACCTAAGTATTCGTCTTTTTAGTTAGTGTTTGTGTGCCGTATGCATAGATATTGTTGCAGGAATTTAAAATGAACCGTTAAACTAAATTTAGATTCACATGTACATGCATGAGTTACATGCTGGCGAATTCGACTGTACAGACATTTTCGATTTCAGAATTAAATATCTGGCTTATTTCGCATTTTACGACACATGTTCTTCTTAACTTTTATTTTAATTTGTATTGAAATATATGTTTTATAAGTTTGTACACATTTGATATAAATTTATAAATATTTGACATAAATTTCGTATAATCTCGTTTATGAAGAATTGTTTTAAAAAGTTATTTGAAATAAAGCACCGCTTACCGTTGTGTTTACATCCATTAAAGTTAAAAGGGGGAAACCCACCAAGTCATGTGATTCTGAACCCTGTATAAGGAACATGGATTTTTATGCCCCTGAAGGAGGGCATATAGTGATCGCACTGTCCGTCTGTCTGTCCGTCACAATATGCGTTTAGGTTTCGAAAAATGCTCATAACTTCCATGTTGCTTCAAAGTAAAATTCATATTTGGTATGCATGTGTATATGGACAAGGCCTTTCCATACGTACACAGATTTTGACCCCTTTGACTTTGACCTTTAACTTAGGGTCTGCGTTTAGGTTTCGAAAAATGCGTTTAGGTTTCAAAAAATGCTCATAATTTCTATCAAAGCATTTATCGTGCTCATAATTTCTATCAAAGCGTTTATCGTGCTCATAATTTCTATCAAAGCGTTTATTGTGCTCATAATTTCTATCAAAGCGTTTATCGGGGGTATATGTCATTATAAGAAGACAGCTCTTGTTTATGTGTTGACTTCAGTTTTCAAAATATTGTACCAAATATTTGTTGATTTTGAGTGTTTATGGGCTTTTAAAACCACTGTTTACAAATGCAAATAATAAGGAAGATGTTGCTTAAAAACAAAACAGATTTGGACAACCAGGAAAACAACTGTGTTTTCAGTTGTGCCACAAGACTGGCATGCACAAAATATGACAATCGTTGAATGTAAAAATCCTTCAAGAAAATGGGCTAACAGTCATAAAATATGTTTGTGTTTGAAATGTGTTCATATACAGGGGTTTTCTTTGGTTCATTGGGAAGAGGCCCTAGCCCAGGCCTTTTTCTGTCTATTTTGGGAAAAAGTACCGAGCAAAATTGGGATTTTTCGAGTCGCGAAATCTTCCAAATTGGGAAGAATTTTCATCGACAAAAGCATTATTTTGGAAATTATTCTTTTTATTTTTTCTTATTAAATGATTAAATAAATCTAATGTTTTCATACATAGGTATTGCCAAGAAAGTATTTAACTGTTTTTTACAAGCTACTGTAAGAATGTGTATGTTAAAAAACAACAACAGGCTTTGTTATGCTTGAAGTTCACATAAAATACATAGCTCGATCTGTCATTAAGGATTTTTTTATGAATATTCCAGGGAACAATCTAGAATTTACTATCTATGGGTCCCTGAACTCACAGATTTTAGACCAATGAGTCCCATGCCAAAATTAATGAGTCCACCTTAAAAAAGAACGGGTCCCAAATTTTGAAAGATACCAAGTAGTGAAGAAAATGAGTCTAAATGACACTAGCACAATAACTATATTTTGCATTAAACTTTTAATAATCTCAAAAACAGTGAATTTTGAAACGAAAAAACAAATTCAGGGTTATCACTTTCTTGTTTGCCTTCACATTGGCTATAACAGTGTCTGTAACATGTTACAACATTTCAACTTGATTCAAGTCAATGATAATATTATTGTTAACATCCCAATTGCGAGCCTGATAATATTATTGTAAACGTCCGAATTGCTAGCCGTTGACCTACCGTTATTAAAGTTTAGAGTTGTTTGTTTTGGATCTAGCTTCAACACCTTATTTCGGAGGCATTATTTCTGTATTATTTATGACTAAGTTACAAAAAGTTAAAGCAGGTTCATCCGGGGACTCTAGAAAATATCATTACACACGCTATTTAAAAGATCGAGTCTAATTGGTTCGTATTATAAAGCAGCAGCTCGACTAGAGCTAATCAAAAGACTTGTTGCAGTCTTCAAGCCTCATTTGGTTAAACTCAGCGTTCATCACTACACTTTTGACTCATACCCAAGATGATTCGTACTTATCGTGATTCGCATATGCGTTAACGGATTCGTTTCAGCAATGCGTCCGAGTGGAAGCATATATTTCAAAACTATGCGTCTATTTCGATATTTGTGCGTCATAGACGCGGGACGCGCATGTAGATTATTCCCTGATATTCATAGTCAAAGGACCCGCATTCAACATATTTTTATTCAAAATTCAAGTTGCCAAATGTCTGAATGCAACCATTTTTCAAAAATAAAAGTAAAGCAGCAGCTGCTGAACATCATAAATGTACAGTATTGAAATGTCAAGAAGCTACAAAGGGAAGTGACTCTGAATCTGGCAGTGGCAAATGTTCATCACTTGCTTGCTCAGAAACCCCTTCTGTACGTATGTACCCATAAATGCTCAGAGCATTCAAGAAGAATTAGATTCTAGGTTTACCGTAGACTGACTGGAGGTAAATTTTCCCCACAAAACATTCAGTTTTTGTGTGCCTTTCGAGTCAATTTATCGTATTTTACTTCGATATTACTTCGAATTATGCGACATTTTTTACACTGGGTCTGATTTCCGTAATGTTTTACCCAAATTTATTCTTTTGAACCACAGTAACGTTGAAAGTGAAACTAGTCCACATTTATTAACCCCAGATCATCGATATCGATTCTCAACCAATTTACAATAATTAATGCGTACACATGGTTATCACTTGTTGTATATATACCTGATAATTCTGACTATTCCAGCACTTCAATATTTAAAAGCTGACCGAAAATGACCGTAAATGTTTCTTAAGAAATGCATAGACACAAGCGGCCGCCATTTTGTCTGAAGTGTCAAGATTGCAAAATTGCATTATGGAACACTCGATATGATGACGTTCTACGGGGAATTCCCATTGTGTGCTAAAACACAGTACCGATTATTTAAAACACGGTACCTACCGGGAAACACATTTTTCTGCTTGGCTTATTTCGGTCGTAAATTGGGATTTTTTTTTTTCATAATTGGGAAAAAATACCCATATTTGGCATTGGGAATGGGTCCGATTATCGGACCCGTGAGATAGGTAGAAAAAAGCCTGCGCTAGCCTATGGATTTTGGGAAAAAGTTGCTCATTTTGGGAAGAATTCTCGCTAAAATTACTGCTTTGGGAAATGAAAAAGCAGGTTTAAGTTAGGATTTTTGGGAAAACTGCATGATTTTAAAGAAATTTTCAATTGGGAAGGGGCCTTTAATAGGCCCCTGTTATGTAAGGCTGAAAACCCCTGATATAAAAAACCTTGTCTTTGTAAATATCCAAATCTCAAGAAGTTGTCTTCAGAAAAGTTTAGGAATTTCTCTCCCTTGCACTTTTAATATTTTGAGTGGAAAGTGCATCACTCAATGATTTAACACATGTCACTTTATTTTAGCTTGTTTCGTTGTGCACCATTAGTAAAGACTATCAACATGTGAATTGTTATGAAAATAACAGATGTTTTTTGTAAAGATTCTAATCGCTTCCAGAAGTTCTACGCTGCAATGATACTCTTTTTATCACTTCACTTAATTTGTTTTATATTGTTTAATATCAATATTGTTTAAGGTAGCGCACCCGTAATGGGCACCTATCCAAATATAATCTAATCTATTATTTTCTTAATCAGCATCATTTCACTGAACTACATGCAAATTTTTAGGTAGTCTTTCCATGCTTAAAAAAAAAAATATACTGATTTTTTCAAAACCATCCCCACACTCGGCTTTTGTCCAGTTTATGTGCACCCCTGGGGTATATGAAAGTTCCATAATTCATCCAGATTTCCAAATATAGGCATGCAGTTGGTGTGTACAGATGCAGTAAAGGTGTTTAAAGTTTAAACAAGATGAAAAAAGTTTTCTTTTACAGACATTAATTTTTTATAACTTGCAGGGGGTTTTCTGCCTACTTTGGGAAAAGGAGTCTGACCAAATTGGGAATTTTTTATCGACAAAATTGCCCATTTTGGGAATTTTTGTTTCGTGAAACGGCTCATTTTGGGGAAAAAAAAATGAATTAATCATGCTTAAATAAGTCTGTGGTTTAACAATTTCCTTTATATAAACACATGCAAAACAAACACTGCCCAAACACAAGTTACAGCAACATTTTTGGCCGAGCTAAAATAGAGCCATGGGTATTTCATTTCATACTTTAATGTATTAAATGACGATTGAACTACAACTTTCTTACAAGGCTCTGAGCATTCAGTTGCCGATTTTGTGATTAACGGCCCTGGCATTACTTCTGTTGCTGTTACATTTTGCTGCGTATCGTCCGAGCCTGTCTGTTCAGGGTTACTCGCGGCAGTAATTTCGGAAGATTCTTAGCGTTTCGAAAACATCGATGATATCGTTACACATCCTTTAGCGTCTATTTTTTGTGTTTTTTTAATGTAATATTTACTATTGTGCGAAGCCATGATTGAAAAAATGCGTCTACAGATATGGTATAGAATGTGTATTGTGCGGCTCTATATACTCTTGTATAATGCGGAACAGTTCGAACGTCATCACTGAGAGTAAATGCATCCGGCAAATACACCAAAAAATCTGTGTAATTAAAGGCTTTATTACGTCGCGAATGAAGGGAAGTCACTCTTTCGATAAAAATTATGTTTACTTTTTACGATTTTGGAAGATTTTATTTTTTGGAATTGGGAAAAATGCAATCAAAATTCGATTGGGAACGGGTCTGTTTGCTTTGGGAATGCCTCCGTTTCCCGGAGGCGCAGGCAGTGCTGAAAAACCCCTGACTTGTTATCTATGGAAGAGTGCCATGAAATGTAAGTGGTTTCAGGCTAGTAGAAATTGGTTTGGTTAAAAACAAAGTTTCATAAAATTCAAAATAGTATCATTTAAGTAATATTTTGAACTTAATTTTTATAGATACACTATATACAGCTAAAAATACCAAGAAATAGACAGATTTACCGTTTACTTTTTGAAATAAAAATAAAAATGCAACATGCATGGTTAGTATTCAGCAGTAAATCACCCAATTTAGCCATAACGTTGTTTTAATTTTAAAAATTAAAGAATGTGCATAACAATTGCAACATATTTAACAATAAACATAGCGTTCTATACGCGCAGATGTTTAAAAGAAAAAATGAGGGAGAAAAATTCTCTTCAAGAAAACAAGCAAATCAGAACGCAATTGGCTGCAATTTTACTATTGCGCAATCGGTTGATAACGTGAACGTAATATCCGATGGTTGTCGCTGTAATTGCATGTCAGTAATTGAAATTCCTGTATTTAATTCACTGTATTTGTCCTAAAACCGTGAATTTCGGGATAAGTTACTGATACTTGTACTTACTTCATTACCTTTTTCTTTCATCTCTTGTTGCAAATTCCATTATTTTTAGTAACACTTTATAATGAGAAATGCATAACATCGCTTTTTTAGCTCGACTATTATAATATGAAATATATATAGTGGAGCCATCCTACTCACCTCAACGTCTGCGTCAGCGTTAGGGTGCAAATGTTAAAGTTTTCGTACTACCCCAAATATTTTCTTTGTCCCTTGACATATTGCTTTCATATTTTGCATACTTGTTTACCAACATGACCCCAACCTATAAACAAGAGCAGACAACTCTATCAAGCATTTTGTCATAATTATGGCCCCTTTTCCACTTAGAATATGCAGCAAATGTTAAAGTTTTCGTACTACCCCATTTATTTTCATTGTCCCTTGACATATTGCTTTTATATAATTTGCATACTTGTTTACCAACATCACCCCAACCTATTAACAAGAGCAGACAACTCTATCAAGCATTTTGTCATAATTATTGCCCCTTTTATACTTAGAATATGCATTATTGATAAATCTATGTTAAAGTTTGCGTACTACCCCAAATATTTCCTATATCCTTTGACATATTGCTTTTATATGTTGCATACTTGTTTACCAACATGACCCCAACCTATAAACAAGAGCAGACCACTGTATCGAACATTTTGACATAATTATGGCCCCTTTTACACTTAGATAATTGAACATTTTGCTTAAATTGCCATAACTTCTTTATTTATGATCACATTTTATTATTACTTCGACAAAACAACACTTACCTGAATACCACAATGGATTCCACCCAAACAATACCCCACGCCCCTACCCAGAATCCCTCCCCCCCCCCCCAACCTCCCCCCCACAATTTTTTTTTTAAACATCATCTAATAAATTACCCCACCCCACATTATACCCCCCTCTCACCCCCCACCACCTACCCCCCCACCCCCCGCATTTTTTTTTAACATCGTCTAATAAATTACCACACCCCACATTATACCCCCTCTCACCCCCTACCCCCCCCACCCCCCCCAATTTTTTTTTTAAACATCATCTTATAAATTACCACACCCCACATTATACCTCCCTCTCACCCCCCCCCCCCCACCTACCCCCCCCCCAATTTTTTTTTTTTTTTTCCTTTTTTTATTTTTGAAAGATCGTCTAATAAATTATTGAATATGAACAATTTCCCCATGATTGCTTACGTTATACTGTCAAGCACTCGAATAGTCGAGCGCGCTGTCCTCTGACAGCTCTTGTTTATTACATGTATTAAGCATATTTGAGCTATTGTTAGTGTTTGCTAAAATGTGCGGATGTCATATTTATTGATCTCCAAGGGGAAATTTATGGGAATATTCCTTCTTAGCCTATAACCCCTGCGTCAAAATCACATTTCTCTATATTTCAGAGCTTGCCTGTCAGAATTACTTTTTGCTTGGCTGACTAATTCACAGATATTACCATTTTTATCAGGGATCTATTTATAGCCCATGCCAAGTTGCCAGTGATGAATATTGGAAAAAAATATATAGTATACTGTTTGAGGAAAGAAAAGGCGGACAGTCCGGTTTGGTGTAACCTGGGAAAAGCCAAAATTAATAGTAAAATAAATGTATAAGATTGCTGGAAAGTTATTTAACTCTTTATCCGTCAGGAGAACAACATAACTTGATTTTGTAAGCCCAAATTTTTATAAGAGCAGTTATTAATTGCTGTATAATACTAAATATGAACAGAAGAAAAATGAGTGGAAAAAACAACAATTTCTGTTGTTGTTTTTCAAATCAAGTTTTTTGTTCATTGTTTTAAAGGCAAAGCTTTTTAGATTGAAGCAATTTGCATTCACTTATTTACCTGATCTGACAAGAGTTGATTGAAAATGTGTCTACCCATTCAGTCAAGGTTGGCCTTAATCATTTGATTCAGCTGTCTTATTTAATAGTAGATGGGTATAGACTATGTACATGTAGACAAAGATGTTTTCTCTGATAATATTTAAACCCTTAAAAGGACTTGTTATCGTTAACAATTTCTTGATATTCTTTCTTTCAAGTGTCAGTTGCAAGCATCTTTTCTTTAGAGTGACAATTTAAAACTTTTTGTTTGATTTTTGCATTTGACGAATTGATAAACATATTTAATGTTGAGAACTCTCATTGTCAACACCTTTAATTTACCAATTAAAGCCATTCCATTTGAATGTTTCGCAAAAAAAGAACACTAGTTAATTCAATCAAGTCAATAAATCTGTTGTTGTTCGCATAGAAATACATGTATGCAAATGGAATTGCGCGTAGGTGTGAATGAATCTACGGCTAGCTGGTTTTGACATCTGGTCGTATTCTTTTGTAATGTAGTCTTTTTTTATTTTGTGTATAAAATAGGCAAATGTAATAAAATAAATAACAACATTTATAAAATTAATAGTAAAGTATTATATTTTGTATTGCAAATAAATGAAACTGTACGTCCTGCTAATATGTGGAGTAAGAATATATGCCAATATAGAACGTTGTGGTAGTGTCTTTAGGCGACTTGTGATAAAAAAATTACAACCAAAATGTGTTGCTTTATATTAACAAGTAGAGAAAACATAACATTTCTTATATCCATATAAAAGACAAATTAAATTAATTTTGTAGGTAAAAAGTCTGTCTTATATTCGAGAAAGGTGGTTAATATCTTTGATAAGGAAACAATGGTTTTAATTCTTTGCTCTATGGGGATTTATTTGCTCTATTTTCAGCAGCACATATATTGCACCTTTAAGATATTGTTGGCTGTGATTTCCAATAGTGATCTTAGTTCTAATACCTGGAAGTCATCTTTTTCAAAGTTTACAATGTGGTCCATTCATTGTGACTCCTATATCAGGCACATATTGATCAGAATCATTCTGCAGAAGGTTGTGAATGGTTGCCACTACCAATAGTTTTTAGTTTCATGTTAATGTCATATTGTATAAGTATGGAGGGCACTTAAAGGGGCTTGTTTTCTATTTGGTAAAACGACAATTGTCACACAAAATGATCTCATATATTAAAAACACAACAACAACAATTTTGGCATTGAGCGATTTTTTCCCTTCTTTATAAAGTATTGGAAAACAGCACTTTTCCAAGTAGGAAAAAACTACAGATTTCCGAATTGCTGTCAAAAAAAGTCCAAATTAAAGTTTGTGTTTTTGTTTTTAATAAATGAAGTAACATTAAGTTTGTTTCCCTATGCAGCTCTATAGCAAGAACTTTAGTTAATATAATATTGACAATTTGACATCACTTAGTTATCAATTTTAAAGTATTTGGGAGCAAACAATTTCCCAATATCAAGACTCCACGATGCAAACTGCCCAATTTCAGGGTTTTTCATGCACATTCCTAATTGAGCTGGTACTGGTACTTTTCTAAATTGGGAAAAAAAATCGCTGGCATTATATTTAAACAAGCAAATATTAAACACTCTAGACTAAGAAAAGTGTTAAACAAATGTTTGATTAAATGATAATCATTTATAAATAATATAATGAGCCAAACCATGGGTAAATGGGTCTTATGCGATTTGCAGCCAGTATAGCTCAGGACAAGCCTGCACAATCAGGCAGTCTGGTGACATGAGTTACACAGTCTGCTTCTGTCACAACAAAACCATGCATGACTAAATAGCGGAAAAGGTAGCTCCTGACAAGATTGCGTAAATATTATTCACTTATCCATTATTCAGTTAAAAGATGATCAACATGCAATGAGTCCATAATTTTCTGATATGAAAACTATAATCAGAATGAAATTGCGCAATTAACTGAATGAACCACAGTAACTGGAGTGATGCTGCTCACTTGTGTACAAAGTTTTCTGCCTGGGGATCATCATATATGGAAATCGGTGAGAGTACTTCTAGATTCAGCAAGAACACTGTGACTGGTTCTGAACTTAGTGACAGCAAGAAACACCATAAGTGACTGGTTGCTGTTTATCATCTATTGATAAAACCCATTCATCAGGTAGTGGCTTAAAAGCTCTGCCATTCACTAATGGCATTTCTACTGGGTGAGAACTTGTGGTAAGGCAAAGTAACGGTGTAGAATTGACTTCCTATTAAAAGCTGTCTATTCCGTTTCATTCATTAATGTGACAATACTGCGGAGAGGTGTATTATGGAATTTATGTCAGCTTTGTAACGTGTATTTGTTATATCTATATAATCATCCAGTGACTTACTTTTTCGGCAAGTGATTGACAGAAACAGTTGGATTTTGTTGGTGGTGAGGAAAGCTGTGTTTATTTGTGATGTAATGTTTGTATATATTTAAAAGTAATATTTGATATATTGGTTTATGAGAAAGTGTTGGGAGTTAAAGGTTATTTCTACAAAGTTAGATTATTTGAAAGGGTGAAGAACCAATATCAGGAAATGTAAATAATATTGTATTTATTTCCTGTCGCAGTGTATACAGAACTTGTATATACTGCTGTTTAGCCTTATGTTCCATCATAATTTTAATAAAATTAGTATAGAATATCCTTGATATATAGGAGGACAGTGTTGACATACCTACAGTGTTTCATTTTGGAGCGTATCAGAGTTTTATACTCATATTGGCTGGGGACTCTTTTCAATTTTCATTTTCACACTTTGGGACTCATTGGTTTATGAATATAGGGGAAAAAGAAACCGCGCTTCTAAAACGGTAATGAAACACTTGAGCTATGTGCTCACTCCAGTATTATATTATAAACAACAATCATACTTTTTTCCTATTTGAAAAACTACCTTGTAATGGAATGCCTATGCAGGCTGGTTGGTCGGAAGGCAAGGTGGTGTTGGTTGGAATGGAAATTTTCTGAAGCATAACTTTGTCTAGAGATTTACCCTTGTGTCACATGTCCCATTCATTTAGATCTAGCCATGTGTCACATGTCCGATTCATGGAGATCTAGTCTTGTTCCTCTAGTCCCATTCTCTGAGAAAAAAACTTGTGTCACATGTCGCATTCAGGGAGATCTAGTCTTGTGCCTTTAGTCCCATTCTTGGAGTTTTAGCCTTGTGTCTCATGTCCCATTCTCTGAAATCTAGCTTTGCGTCACATGTCCCATTCTCGGATATCTAGCATAACTGTGCGACATGCTTATTCTTGGAGATTTAGCCTTCATCAATAGCTGCCATTCCTGGAGATCTTGTCTTGTGTCAATAGTCACATTTTGGAGATCTAGCCTTCACTGTGCCCCATGGCCCATTCTTGGTGATCTAGCCTTGTGTCACTAGTCACATTCATGCCCCAGTATTATAAGCAGTGCTCCAGGTAGGCCTTAATTGAAGGGCGCCCGCCCTGCCCTCCCAAACCTCCGCCCTGCCCTTCCTAGCCCTAAAAAAAAAAAAAAAAAAAAAAATCATAAAATTATTATGATTAATAATGAATACCTTATTACAGTACATTGTAATTAATTTATTCCTTCTTGTAGACATTAGATTTGAATTGTTTAATAATAATAGGAATAATATATTCTAACAATTAGCATGCAAGAGAAAGCATTCCAGAAACGCCGGCGCACTCGAAAGTGCCCTTTTGACAAAAAATGCGGGTCCAAAGTGCCCTTTTGACAAAAAAGCCCCCCTGCCCTTTTCAAATCCTAGCTGGAGCACTGATAAGTGATGCTTTGTGCCACATGTCCCAGTACTGTAAGTGAAGCTTTGTGCCGAATACCCCAGTATTGTCAATGAAGCTTTGTGTCACATGCCCCAATATTGTAAATGAAGCTTTGTGTCACATGCCCCAGTTTTATAAAAGTAGCTTTGTGCCAATTGCCCCAGTATTGTTAGTGAAGCTTTGTGCCACGTGCCCCAATATTTTAAGTGAATCCAGGTTTTTTTATGCTATGTAAAAAATGTAAAAAAGGCTGTAATATGGACCCGATCATAAAGCAAATGGACCCGATCCCAAACCGAAATTATTTAAAAAATCCCAATTTCCTATAAGAAAAATAAAAATAATATAAAAAAAATTAAGAAAGAAGACTCTTATGACTTATGATTATTACACTCTATATCTTAATTTTTTTATGCCCCCGGATCGAATGATCGGGGGTATATTGTTTTTTGCCTGTCTGTCTTTCTTTCTGTCTGTCATTCCGTCATTCTGTCATTCTGTCCCAAAACTTTAACCTTACAGTAATGTTTTGCAATAACTTTTGAAATATTGAACATAGCACCTTTATATTTGGCTTGCATGTGTATCTCATGGAGCTGCACATTTTGAGTGGTGAAAGGTCAAGGTCATCCTTTAAGGTCCAAGGTCAAACAAAAACAAAAAAAGCGGTGCATTACGGGGCATTGTGTTTCTGACAAACACATCTTTTGTTTTTTAAACATCTTATAAAATATATAGCTTTAATTTAGTCCTTTTTGACATTTAATAATTCCCGAATTTGCCACTTGTCGATTAAAAAAATCGCAATTTGACCAGACTCCTCAGGGGTGGCGAAATCTCAAAAAACTATACTTGTCCACGGACAACCATTTAGGAAATTTTAATTGTCCGTTGCTGAACTGCACTTGTCCGTTAATGTTTATATAAATTATAAACGCATTTATTGATTAATGTTAAATAATGTGGAATATATCAAAATGAGTATGATTTGCTTGTTTTGTTAATAGTTGTATTTCAATGGTACATTCATTATAGCAGTATATTATAAACAATATAAAGACTTTCTCAAACTTTAAATCTTGCGAAGCTAGTGTTATACATTGTAATCTTAACAAATTAAACTAGTCCAATATGTGGACCTCATCAGACTGAGGCTCCGCAACTGGTAGCAATTTGATTATATAAACTGGTAACCATTGAAAATCTGTTAGCCAAGTTTCTTGAAAAGTTCTGGTGCGTTTACTTAGATCATATTTTTTATCATAATCTTTCTTAGTTTTTTGGGAGGTGGGCTGCTCAAAGCTTCGGGTTTCTGCTCCGTTGTTGAAGATTAAAAAAAAGTTTCATCTTTACCCTTAAAGTTGTCTTAAATAACAAGGTAGACCGTGTTTTGATCATCTTACTTTGATACTTTTTATTTCCGTCTGATTGTAAAAATAAAGAAACCAGTCTGTACACTGTCTAACAGTCGGGCCGAATGTTGAAAATGCAGCATGCTCCCGGTCTCTTTTAGAATAAGGGAGATCATTGCGCAGGAAAGTGCACGGTTTTTAGCTTGATTGCTCCGCAAATAGCACTGACAATGTAATCGCGTGTCAACATCCGGTTTTGTAAAACTTAATTACGGCTTTAATACAATGTAATTTTGTATACCTGGACGCGACTTTAAAAAACTTGTTGTCCACGGACAACTTAATTGAAAAAAATCAGTTGCCCAGACAAGCAAATGTACGACTCGGGCAACTCGGACATTTGATTTCGCCACCCCTGCTCCTTTTCCCAAAATGGCTAGAAAAAACCCTGGAAGCTTTGTGCCACATGTCCCAGTATTGTAACAGGCTTCCTGAAAAGGCCGGACCGCCGGTCTTGTCTGGCAAAATTCTGTACGATCCGGCGAAGTTTCTAATATCGCCGGTCCTTGTGACAGGCCAAAAAAATTATGACTAAATACTGAAAAGTCTAATACTTGCCAAAAGAACGAAAACACCCCATTAGAATCACTCTTTTCGTGAATTTCAAGCCTTTTTGTCATTAAGAACACTATCGCGTCACTAATTCTTAAGAGTTCTCTCCCTTTGAAATGTTGTTATTTCGAAAAACATTAATTTCAATGGTCTGACATATTACCATCTATCCAATTACAATGGTTGTAACAAAAAAATACAAATGAAAAACATGTCGTTGCTAAAGTTCTTCAATGGCAACACCAATCGTGTTATGTTATTTTGTTTTGAATCTGACTATAATTTAAAGCTGTTGTCCATCATACACTGTTATCACTTGAACACGCAAGTGTTTTGTTTTACTTTATCGAGTGTACTTGTACACAGTCTTCACATTGCAATAAATATGATGATATATATATTAATTCTTCAGTTATTAACTCACGCTGTTCGGTCAGGTGAATTTTTGTCCGGACAGGCTAACTTTTTCATCAGCCTGTCCGGTTGACAGGCACTTTTTGGGACTTTTCAGGAAGCCTGTTGTAAATGAAGCTTTGTGCCACATACTCCAGTATTGTAAATGTAGCCTTGTGCCACATTCCCCAGTATTGTAAATGTAGCCTTGTGGCACATGGCGTAGTATTGTAAATGAAGCTTTGTGCCACATGCCCCAGTATTGTAAATTAAGCTTTGTGCCACATCCCCCAGTATTGTAAATGAAGCTTTGTGCCACATGCCCCAGTATTGTAAATATAGCTTTGTGCCACATCCCCCAGTATTGTAAATGAAGCTTTGTGCCACATGCCCCAGTATTGTAAATTAAGCTTTGTGCCACATCCCCCAGTATTGTAAATGAAGCTTTGTGTCACATGCCTCAGTATTATAAGTGAAGCTTTTGTGCCACATGCCCCAGTATTGTAAATGAAGCTTTGTGCCACATGTTCCAGTATTATAAGTGAAGCTTTGTGCCACATCCCCCAGTATTGTAAATGAAGCTTTGTGTCACATGCCTCAGTATTATAAGTGAAGCTTTTGTGCCACATGCCCCAGTATTGTAAATGTAGCTTTGTGCCACATGCCCCAGTATAATAAATGAAGCTTTGTGCCACATGCCCCAGTATTGTAAATGTAGCTTTGTGCCACACCCCCCAGTATTGTAAATGAAGCTTTGTGTCACATGCCTCAGTATTATAAGTGAAGCTTTTGTGCCACATGCCCCAGTATTGTAAATGAAGCTTTGTGCCACATGTTCCAGTATTATAAGTGAAGCTTTGTGCCACATGTCCCAGAATTGTAAGTGAAGCTAAATGTGCCAAATACACCAGTATTGTAAATGAAGCTTTGTGCCACATGTCTCAGTATTTTAGGTGAATTGCTTTGTGCCACATGCCCCAGTATTGTAAATATAGCCTTGTGCCACATGCTCAGGTATAATGTAAGTGAAGCTTTGTGCCACATGCCCAAGTATTGTAAACGTACCCTTGTGTCACATACCCCAGTATTGTAAATGTAGCTTTGTGCCACATGCCCCAGTATAATAAATGAAGCTTTGTGCCACATGCCCCAGTATTGTAAATGTAGCCTTGTGCCACATGCCCCAGTATTGTAAATGAAGCTTTGTGCCACATGCCCCAGTATTGTAAATGAAGCTTTGTGCCACATCCCCCAGTATTGTAAATGAAGCTTTGTGCCACATGCCCCAGTATTATAAGTGAAGCTTTGTGCCACATGCCTCAGTATTATAAGTGAAGCTTTGTGCCACATGCCTCAGTATTATAAGTGAAGCTTTGTGCCACATGCCCCAGTATTGTAAATGAAGCTTTGTGCCACATGTTCCAGTATTATAAGTGAAGCTTTGTGCCACAAGTCCCAGTATTGTAAGTGAAGCTAAATGTACCAAATACACCAGTATTGTAAATGAAGCTTTGTGCCACATGTCTCAGTATTTAAGGTGAAGCTTTATGCCACATGCCTCAGTATTGTAAATGTAGCCTTGTGCCACATGCCCAGGTATAATGTAAGTGAAGCTTTGTGCCACATGCCCAAGTATTGTAAACGTACCCTTGTGTCACATACCCCAGTATTGTAAATGTAGCCATGTGCCACTAGCCCCAGTATTGTAAATGTAGCCTTGTGCCACATGCCCCAGTATTGTAAATGTAGCCTTGTGCCACATGCCCCAGTATTGTAAATGTAGCTTTGTGCCGCATGCCCCAGTATTGTAAAAGTAGCTTTGTTCCGCATGCCCCAGTATTATAAGTGAAGCTTTGTGCCACATGCCCCAGTATTGTAAAGGAAGCTTTGTGCCACATACCCCAGTATTGTAAATGTAGCTTTGTTCCTCATGCCCGGTTGTTGGAAATTTAGCCTTGTTTTACATTAGCTGTTCTTGGAGTTCTAGCAAAGCTTGTGTCACTAACCAAAGTTTTGGATTTCCACGATGTAATCTGGCCTTGATTTTAGATGGGCTATTGTAGTCACTTTATGTACATAATCTGTTGTTGTTCCAGCGCTGTGCGTTGTCTACATGTAGCTTTTTAACACTCTAGAGGTCACATCTTATTTTGATGAAACTTGGTGAGATTTTTTATTTGACAATATTTAGGCCTACATGTAGTTCAATTCTGGGTCATATTTGTCTAAAATCAAGTTCAAGAGGTCAAACCTTAGAAAAACATTGTTATGTGTCTAGAGACCACATTTATGTTCTGTAGCATGCCAGGAGACTCCCTGCCCTGTAAACATTATTAGAATATAGGAAAATCACACTTATTAAGTATTACTGGGTTCATATAATGTTGTAGTATTCATGTTTTATTCATGATGACTTGAGGGTTTTTTCTACACTAGAAATATGAGATCTCGGTCTGTTGAATAATTGAAGACTAAATCCTGTCAACCAGTCAGTGTACATGAGGCTTAATGTTGTCATTCCACCAGGCCAGAGTTGAAAAGGTGATGGGTGATCTGTACATGAGCCGCGCTTTGGAAAAATGGGGCTTTATGCATGTGCTTAAAGTGTCGTCCCAGATAAGCCTGTGCAGTCCGCACGGGCTTTTCAGGGACAACACTTTCCATCCAGACTGGATTATTATTTTAAAAGAGACTTCCTTTAAATATATAAATATATGGAAAAGCGGAAAGTGTTGTCCCTGGTTTGCCTTTGTGGACTGCACAGGCTAATCTTGGGCGTCACTGTAGGCAAACGCATTCAGCCCAGTTTTTCCAGAATGTGGCTCAATGGAAGAGTAAATTCTGTCAACCATTTAGCGTACATGTGGCCCTGTCTTCAATCCATGACAGAGTTGAAAAGGTCATGGATAATCTATATATAGAAGTCTGGAGCAGTATGGATCTCTAGTAATTGTGTTGCTGATTGCTGAAGCCTGGAGTGGATTAGGCTAGTGGAAACAAAAGATCAGATGATTATCAATTTGATATGCTATTTTGTTGGAAAGCACGTTGTTTTTTATCGTTGTTGGTTCTTTTAGGTGAAGATTTGCTTGGAATTAGAAAACAGATCACAGTATTGAATGCTACCAATTCAATTGTACAATTTAACTGAATTCAATATAAATTGTGCATAGGCAGCAGTTACTTTTTAATCCATATTAAAGAATGTTATAGAAGAGACCCGGTTTTAGTCTATGGCTTGATGTTCTATTTTTGTGGCAATTATAAGCTCTGTGACACTGACATGGCAAGTGCTAGTCTACATTGATCCCAATCTGTTCATTGCGGGTCTTTTCTGATAGTATACTGCACAAAATTTTGTGTCTACTGGTAGATAACTTTGCTCACAGTTTTCTTTTCTTTCAGCTGAATGTTTGTGTAGCAATTGGTTTTTATGTTCCATTAAGTGTGTTATAATGGCTTCAGGTCTGTTTTCATATAATTAGAGCAATTGGCTAATAAGATAATAGGCCACCATTATCAGACTCATAAACTTGCCAATTTTTGTCAAAGGGCAAGACTTCGCAATTTGGAAATTTGTTGAAGTACTATGACACAGTTATTAGGAAAGGAATTTGTAGTGTTCCTTATATGAAGTCCATGTGAGCTAATCTGGGTCGACACTGTCAGCGTAGACTTCATTTTCTTTTTGAGGAGACTGCCTTTACACTAAAAGTTCCATATAAGTGGGAGGTGTCGCCCCTGATATGCCTGTAAGTGTGAAACAATTCTATCTGATCATATAAACATGTAATGTTAGGAAGTTATAAGAGTTTCTTGGCATGTTATATTGCTTGTAGAAGAAAGCTGCAATGTATTATGTAGGAAGTTCAAGTGTAATGTTTTATTTCAAATGAATATTCCTTATTATCAGGCATTATGTTTCAGTGTGTCAAATAAATTGCATTCCATGTATGAATATTGTTGCATGTGAATTGTTCGTATAATTGTCATAATTGTCTGATTTAAAAGGTCAGGCCCAGGGTAATTATGCATTAAGTTTGTTATGGGAATTCCTGCTAAATTAGTGTGGCATGTAGCCTAATCTCTCTTGACTTACTTTTCTTCTCCAATACTCAGTCATTACTGTGATGAGGTTTTTATTGGGGTGGAAGTGATGTGAATAGACTGGACAGAGCTGAGGACAAAATAATATAATTATTTGATAAATTTGGCAACAGTCTGATATGGTAATGTGAAAAAACAGTTATTTAAAATATTATTCTATATTGCAGTACCCAAATCTGAAGGTCAACAGGTGAATGCAATGACCAATGATATAGATGCCTAGCTCTTAAGTCTTGTGCTTAAAGTGTTGTCTCGGATAAGCCTGTAAAGTTTGCACTGGCTAATTAGGAACAACACTTTCTGCATGACCAGTGGTTCTTTTTGTTCAAAATCAACCATAAATATAATACTGAAAACACTATTATTCTCAATTTTAAAGCTTTTTTTGCAGAGTAACAACAACATTAATTAACCAGTTTTAGTCAAACACCGCAAATTTTCCAAATCAAAACGGACACTGATGACTTGATTTTTGTTAAAAAGAGACTCCCTTGAAGCGAAAAATTCCATAAAAGCCAAACGTCCCTGATTTAAGCCTGTGTGGGCTGAACATGGTAATCTTGAAAGACTCACACTTTACGCACATGCATTAAGCCAAATTTTCCCAGACCACGACTCATATGTAAACTATTGCTGTAACACAGGGTATTCTCTATAGTAACTGGCTGATAAACTATACCACTAATCATAATTTTATGTTCTTCCATTATAAGTGGTCAGACAGTCAGTTCATAATTTATCAAATTTAGACTATGATTGGGATAACATTTTCATGCACTATGTTCCTTAAAAACATTCCTGTGGGGTGGGGGAGGGGGGCTTTCAATTTTCCAACATAAAACATTTCATAAGTTATGCTAGTTATGCTTTCTTAACTTAGAATATAAATAACATACTAACCCCCACCTGCTCTTAATATTACCACATGGTGTGTGTGCGAGTATTTTTCATAACTGCGACAGCTCTAGTTTCCAGTTCATTCATGTAGAATATTGCATCATTATGGGTCATTATGACATCGAAAGCTGGAATAGAGCTGCATATTGGCATCATTAAGTAGCAGTTTATTGATCATTAGTAATCAATTAATCATAAAGATATTGGGCTCCACGACATGACAATGACCGAAACCTCCACATGCTGTTGGACATTGTGTTTAATATGCATATTGTATTGTTAATACTTGCAGAATAGCGATGCATTGAAAGAATAGATCTATCTCTCCTGGGACTGACTTGGAAATCTCTGAGTCCCCGCTCATTGTAATATAGCTATATATTAGAGATACACCGTGCACAAAAAGCCTGTTTCATATACTATTAATGGAATTTCTGCAATGATATTTACTACGCTTAGTATCCTGAACAGTTATAGACAGCTATCATCAACAAACCAGTTTTATTGTTAAAAAAACATGATTCTACTCAGGTATCTGTCATGTAACCTGTCCAGTAGAAAATACTGAAAGTTAGGGCTGTGTTAATGGGTGGGTTGGTACAACAGAACTGGGATAGGGAGGGAACTCATGCTGGCAATACAAATATGACAATATATTTTGTTACAGTATCGATCATGTGTGGGTTCTATAGCTCAAATTGGTCTCACAAGCACAGGTATATATTAGCCTTGACATGTAAAAACAGGGCCTAATGCATTCCATAAAAGCAGAAAGTGTTAGCCTGCAGTCAGCATAGGCTAACCATGGACAACAATTTAGTGAAATGCGTTTAGTCCTGTTTTCCCAGAATGCTGTTCAATTATAGATCAATAGACAAGACAAGACAAAAGCTGTATGGAAACCTTGAATGTGTGACTGTGTGGGTCGTAAGGGACAATGGCACCTTGGAGCATTCGAACCCATGACTCAGTGCTTTAATGGCCCATTGCGGCGCACATGTCGGCTCTTCTGCTGGATGCCTTCTTGATGTGTGCACGACCACCTACCACACTGCTAATTGTTTCAACATCGCCCCAGTAGTGGATAATAGCCAAGAAAAGAGGCTGCACAGTGGAGTGCGAGCTGCACTAAATGGCTGAGAATTTCTCGCGGTTTGGGAAATTTCTTTTACAAATCTGTATGCACAACTCATTATTGCACCGACTGTTCATAAGCCCTGTGTTAATCACTCGCCTTTGATAATACTGCCATGAAAGGCCCAGAAGTTGCAATAGTTCATTCAAGTATGATTTTTGATGATTTTTTTAATTAGCCGGCATATTCTAGCTATTATTTGTAAGTTACTTACCTTCTTCAGTAAGCAGAACTGCCTCAGTTTAATTCGAGTAATTGCCAAGGATAGAAGCCTTGGTTGTGAACCCACTTTGACTATGCCGTAGACAAGTACTGGCAGTTTCTACTGTGTTTATGAGAAGTTAATGAGGAAATTAAGCTAAGTTACTTGTTCCAATTAACGGCATGCACGTCATATTTTACAAGCAGTAAGTAGGTTGTATTACTATTCTTTACTGTATGAAATGGGAAGTTAAATATATCTGAAATCACATGTGATATATTTGATAATGAATTATAATATAACAGAAAACTTTTGTTCAAAAATTATATTATAATGATCTAAAATGACAAAACTTATCAATGCATTTGAGCAAATATTAGTCAAACTTCAAGACATAAAAAAATGCATAAAAAGTCATCATCAAAGTCAATCGTTGCTTTATTTTCTCATTGAAGATGTCCCGTTAACTTATGTGCTAAAATAACAATGCTGGGCAGCCTGTTCTGCTCTGAGAAAACCAGGCTTTATGCATGTTGTACGTGTCCCAGATTAGCCTGTGCAGTCTGCACATTCTAATCAGGGAATCACTTCCTGCGTTAACTGGGTTTTTGCTAAGAAGAAACTCCCTTTCAACAAAAAAATTAAGAAAAGGGGAAAGTATTGTCTCAGCTAAGCCTGTGCAGACTACACAGGCCAATCTGGGACACCACTTTAGGCACATGCCTTAGTCCCAGTTTTCGCTGAGCGTGGTTCATAATAATGCTATTATAAGTGGACGAAAACACACGCGATATTCACACTGATGTATATATTGTTATAGCCACAGAAACATAATGTTTTCAAACTCTACATGGTGAATATAGGCAGATTTTTGGTGGAGATAACATTTACCACTTATTGAGTTCATATCTTCAATGTTTGTTTTGGAAGATTATAACTTCTTTGAGTGAAAAGCCCGACTGTTTTTGATGATTTATAGTTCAACTGAGCGCAGGTTTTTTATGAAAGATAAAGTGTAGAACAATGTGCATTCAATTGGAAGTGTGATTTAAATTTTTCAGTAATAATTGGGCCGTGCCCTGTGAAAAGGAGGTTTAATTCATGTGGGGAAAGTGTCGTCACAGACGAAACTTTCTTTTAAGATTTTTTTCCTTTAAAGAAAGTCTCTAGTTAGCAAAAATCCAGTTTAGGTGAAAAGTGTCTTCCCTGATTAGCCTGTTCGGACTTCACAGGCTAATGTAGGACGACACTTTACGCACATGCATTAAACCCCTTTTCACAGGGCATGGCTAAATTTGTTCTAGTTTATGTGAACTGGATAAATCTTCCAGGTTGAGGTACAACCAAATAATCTACATGTTTTTTCAAACTTAAAAGGTACACTAATTAAATTAGTATGATTACTTCACAAATAGACCTTTCATTTGTACATGTCAGAAAACACATACAGGATGTAATGTATTAGTATACTTGATGTTGAAGAGTTAACTCTTTACCACTTAGATACATATTTTGACACGTTTATAGTCCCTTAGAAAGTTAAATTAAATTAAAAACTTTCTTAATAGATTTATGTTTTAAAGGCTTCATTTCCAACCCTTAGATACTGATGAGCAGCAAACAGCATAAAACCTGAACAGACTATGAGTTACTTACAGGCTGTTCTGGTTTTATGCTGTTTTATGCCATTTTCACTTTGCCTATGAGAGGGGAAGGGTTACTGTCAGGTTTGCTTTATTTAAAAAGCAGAGCGAAAACTAGTTTTTCACCCAGCCAACCAGGTCCTGCCCGAAAAAAATAAAATAAATAAAAATAATGTATACATAAATAAGTAAAACAATATTTCATAAAATATGTGACTTAGTATTCTCACAAGGTTTACAGCTGTGAGATATTTGTTTAAATTTTGCCTGCACCATATTGTATTTTGACCAATTAAAGGCCATTAACCATTTAGTTATTAAAAAAATTATGTCAGTCAAGCATTTTGTAGAAATGCATGCTGTTATTGTTTTGCATAAAAATGATTTTTAAGTTCTGCATGACAACTTAGACGTGATCAAAGCTTTTAGATCATTATTCGGAAAATAACAAATATATTTTTGTATATATTTTTTTGTTCAAATAAGAAGTTTTAGACCCCTATTTTCTCAAACATTTTCACCAGCCAAAGGATTTTGATCTGTTTGTCTGAATATGAAGCATGACTTCAATTGTAAACGGGGCAAAAAAGCACCTTTGCAGACAAAAGTCATTTATGCATGAAAATGGTGCACACCAGATGCATTTAGTGTCTGAACCAAAAACCTGTCTGGACAATTGGATCAACAGAGCATGCCAAGTGGAATTCTGTGTCTGCTGCACTCCATGATACCAGCAGCAGTATCTCTCAATCTTATCTTCTTTTTTTCACTTGCTGAGGTTTGAAATGCGTTTTGCTGGAACAACATACTTATGTGGGTTTAGAATTAGTAAACTTCATGTTTGGGTGGCTGCAAAAAATGGATAAATATTTTATGAATATATTACTGATGACTGTGTATTTATGTTGGCTTTGTGTGGACATTTGTTGTGAGTGTTTTTAGCTCACCCAATCACAACATTCTCAAGGTGAGCCAAATCAACTTAAGTCTTAAGTGTTCTGAGCCATATCACTTGTTGAAGTTTAAAACTATTTATTTTAGCTTGATTGCATCAAAAACCTTGGGCTTAAAGAATCAGTTTCCTGGGCCTCTAAGCATTACTTGGTGTCTTTGGATAAGATCTAGAAAACGCTCTCCGAGTGGGGATCGAACCCGTGACCTCCCGATCACTAGGTGAACAATTTTTCCCTTACACCATGGCGAACTTCACTTTTTGAAGATTGATAACTCATACAAAATTTAAAATCATATTAATACTTCCAGGTTGGCCTTTTCTCTGATTGACTGTCAAGCTTCCAAGTGACCTAGATGAGCTTGCCCTCCAGGTGACCAGAGGCTTGATAATGCGGGCAGGCCGCCACCATTGGTAACCATGCTACGCAATGTGTTTGGATGCGTCTCCGATAGAAGTACAGAGGCCATGCGCCATCAAAAGTGAGTGCAAGAGCTAAAAACATGCATGTTAAAATAGCAAGATAATGAGTTAAAAAAAATTATAAATTATGCTAACTATTTTAGTAGGTTTATGGTCTTATGCATGGATTAACCCTTTCCCCCATAAGAAGCAAAGTGAAAATGGCTTTTGCAACCAGCATAAAACCAGAACAGCCTGCGAGTAACTCTCAGTCTGTTCAGGTTTTATGCTGTTTGCTGCTCATCAGTATCTAAGGGTTGGAAATAAAGCCTTTAAAACTTGAATGTATTAAGAAAGGTATTTGATTGAATGTTTCTTTCAAATGGACTACAAATGCTTCTAAATACCTATCTAAGGGGTAAAGGGTTAAGCGTCCCCTTTTCTCCTGAAGAAAGGTGTAGGGAATTGTTTCTCTTGTCCATGGGTCCTACACCAAGATGTACATATGACTGGGGCTGGTTTTCAAAAAGTTCCAAATGGAAACCTGTACTTAGGTTGTACTAAAGTGAAAATGTCAGATTAAAATTTTAAGCTAAAATCTGATTAATTCTGCTTATAAAAATGATGAGAAAATTTACTTGCAGGAGAGTTTCTAATGTTAAAAGACTGATAATCTCAAAATGGCAGAATATTTGAATTTTTGTATTATTTTTTTTAGAAATTTCCGGAAGTTATGTGAATAAGCACTCAGTCCCAGTTATCAGTGACAATCCTGTCCTATGAACACATTTCAAATTGAAACAGATGTGTCTTGAAAATATTCAATTTAGCTCAATATTATATCTATGAGCTTGTAAATAATTTATGAATTCTTTCTTTTAATTTTGTTGCTGGTTTATTAAGACTTTCAGTATAAAATAATCATTAATGATAATTTGTTACCATATGCCAGTTGTACATTTTACAGCCATCTCTTTAAACTCAAAGCCACCTTCCTTAACAATTGATTGTAGAGTAATTCTTTGACCATGCCATGATGACATGTGTTGTATTTCAGAGTAAAGTTCGGTGCCCCCTTGTCCCACGCCCTCAAGAATGGCTACCTTCCAATCCCCATGGTGGTAAGTAACCTTAATAGCTATAGTGTTCCTACTCATCTCAATGGTGGTAAGTAACCTTTTAGGCTAAAGTGTACCTACCCATCCCCATGGTGGTAAGTAACCTTGTCAGCTATAGTGTACCTTCCCATCCCCATGGTGGTAAGTAACCTTGTCTGCTATAGTGTACCTTCCCATCCCCATGGTGGTAAGTAACCTTGTTGGCTATAGCGTACCTCCCCATGCCAATGGTGGTAAGTAACCTTGTCGGCTTTAGAGTACCTTCTGATCCCCATGGTGGTAAGTAACCTTGTCGGCTATAGTGTACCTTCCTATCCCCATGGTGGTAAGTAAGCTTGTCTGCTATTGCTTACCTACCAATCCCCATGGTGCTATGTAACATTGTCAGCTAAAGTGTACCTAAACATCTCTATGGTAGTAAGTAACCTCCCAATCCCCATGGTGGTAAGTAACCTCCCCATCCCCATGGTGGTAAGTAACCTCCCCATTTCCATGGGGGTAAGTAACCTCCCCATCCTCATGGTGGATAAAAACCTTTTCAGCTATAGTGCAAACTTATAGAATACTGCCTGATCTATTAGGAAGTGTCAATCTATTATGGTTTATGAAAGTCCAAATTCCATCATGTTTTATTTCTCTCACTTCGTTTCCTTTTTTCACAAATCTATAAAATGTTGTTTTCACAAACATATTTTTTTTTTCATAAATCCTTCATGCGTCGTTATTTTCGCAAATCTATTATACAGTCCTCGCAGGCTAATCAGACACTTTATGCGTACACATGATTTTTGTTTAGAAGAAACCCCCTGTAAACAAACAATTTAATAAAAGCGGAAAGTGTCGCCCCTAATTAGCCTGTGCGGACTGGACAGGCTAATCAAGGATGACACTTCATGCACTTGCATTAAACTAGTTTTCCAAAAGCAAGGCTCATATATGTGATATTCTTGTTTGAATACCATTTCTTAATTGACTTGCTGTGGTGTCTGTGTGTTCCAGGAACTACTGGTGTACGTTGCACGAGAAGGTCTCAACACGCGTGACATCTTCCGTCGTCCAGGGAACCCCAACGACACCCGGCGCGTTGTGAAGAGGCTGTCTGAGGGCAAGCCTGTCATCTTCTCCAACTACAGCTTCTACACGCTGGCATCTGTTGTCAAGGTAGGTAGGGGACTGGCAGGCCCTTTTCAGACAAATCTAGATTGGCAGTGCAAAATGATAAACAAAAAATTAATTATAAAAAAAAATCAAATAATATTACTATACAGTGAAAACTCTCTTTACGACCACCTCGGTATTCCGACCAACTCGCTAAGTCGACCACCATTTTTCAGTCCCGATTTGTTCCTTCTATATTTCAATGGTCGTTACACTCACTAATCCGACCAACCCGCTAATCCGCTATTACGACCACTTTTATCAGTACCAATTATCGATATTGTTCTTAATTGACACCCGCCAAACGACCAGTAATTTTCACACCTTACTTGATCTGATGTTGTGGTACTATCGGGCTTGTGTACGAAGCCATTCTGACCCAATTAACCACAATTAACGACAACGATTTTTGGCATCGATTTGCGACACAGGTGTTAGATTTTCGGCACTTGTTATAATTTTTAACCATTGATTGACAATTAGCTATTATTATTATTGAGTCTTTGATGGGTAAATTGGTAGTTGTTTGATACACACTTTAAAGATTTATTACGGCGAATAATTTAACAGTTAGGATATTTGAGTAACACGGTTTTGTTCGTGATGGATATAAAAACCGACTTTTATACCATATCGTTATTCAAAATGGATAAGCGAAAACGGAAAGAGTTGTGTTTAAAAGAAAAGATTGATTTTATCGACGCAAGTGATGGGAAATCTCAACGACGATTTATTCGGCATTGGAAAGACTCGGGTTCAAGCTATTCTAAACAGAAAATCTCGACTTTTATTCGACAAAATGCTAAGCAGACGACAATTGACTCATTCGTTAAGTAAACATCAAGGATCTTGATGAAAAGTACATATACATGTATTTACACTTCTTTAATGAACAACTTGAAATACTATCTTTGTACAATGTATAAATACAATGTATAAACGGATGACTGTTATATTGTATGCAAACAGATAACAGTTCAGTGAATATTTACGTTGTTGTAATTATATGTCCATCAAATTCATGAAAACTCAGAATTAAGACCACCTCGCTATTAAGACCACTTTTGAAAAGTCCCACAAGTGGTCTTAATAGCGAGTTTTCACTGTACTTGTAATCTATTTTGTTTGAGGATTTTGCTCTTATAATTTGAACTATTATAGAAAAGTTAAATTAAATTAGTTCTTCCCAAATCAGTGTAGGAAAAAATCCCATTCCCAAAATTTCATTTTTCCCTAAATGGACACAAAAAGGTCTGGCTGGGGAGCTGTTTGGTTAACTGCAGGCCTCCTTTTTATGCCCCTGGATCGAATGATCGGGGTATATTGTTTTTGGCCTGTCTGTCATTGTATGTGTCTGTCTGTCATTGTGTGTGTGTCCAAAATCTAACCTTGCTCATAACTTTTGCAATATTCAAGATAGCAACTCGATCTTTGGCATGCATGTGTATCTCATGGAGCTGCACATTTTGAATGGTGAAAGGTCAAGGTCATCCTTCAAGATCAAAGGTCAAATATATGGCTTTAAAGCGGAGCAGTAGGAGGCATTGTGTTTCACAAACAGCTCTTGTTTACAACATTTTGGGAAAATGTTTTGGTATTGTGTTTGATTTTTTCCTATTGAATGAAAACTGTTGAAATAAGATCATTTTTTAGGTGAAAACTTGAATACTTCATGAATTAAAATAATTAATCTAAGGGATGTAGCCTTGTACACGCTACAGCTGTATAAGAAAAACAAACCTCATAAGTAAAGGCAATGTTGGGTAATGCAAAACTAAGCAGGATTAAAGTTATACTCATTTCACCAGAGGGTTTGTTTCCCTTTCAGCAATTGAGGCTCAGTACACTAGGGGGTGGGGTGTTTTTCCTGTCTGAAATACCTGCTAAATGATCAATGGGGTGTGAAAT
Source organism: Dreissena polymorpha (assembly GCF_020536995.1). Taxonomy (NCBI): domain Eukaryota; kingdom Metazoa; phylum Mollusca; class Bivalvia; order Myida; family Dreissenidae; genus Dreissena; species Dreissena polymorpha. The sequence goes on from NC_068365.1 coordinate 53,776,479, forward strand.
CCCTTCCTCAGTATTACAAGAGGTGTGTTTTCCTTTTTAGAAATACCTGCTCAGTATGCCAGAGGGAGTCCCTTTCCTTTTCAGAAATTCCTTCTCAGTATGCCAGGGGTTGTTTTTTCCCTTTCAGGAATTCCTACTCAGTATGCCTGGGGGTGTTTTTTCCTTTTCAGGAATTCCTGCTCAGTATATGTTGTTTTCTCTTTCAGAAATTCCTTCTCAGTATACCAGGGGGGGTGTTTTCCCCCGAGGGGGAGGAGGTTCTGTTGCGGACGCTGACCATTGGACACAAGATGGAGCAGTATGATTCCATTCATGAGTAAGGAGGCTTCTATTAGGGTTTTATGGCTTCAAGTAAGGTTGTACTGATTAACCACTTAAATTAGCAAAACTTTGGCAGAAAAAGAGATATACAACTGTCTGACTGAAAAACAGTAAATTAGCAAACGTTATTCAAACAAACAGGTTTTGTATTTAATGTTTCACATGGTAAAAATATGGGTTATGCCCTGAGTTGTGTGTGCTTAAATTACATTATTTATTTTGTATGCACAATATAACATTTAGGGAATATTATGAAACGACTAACATAACAACGTTGTGTGCAAATAAAAAAATGACCAATACATTGTTTGATGGAGTAACAGAGCCTTGTTCTGAGAAAACTGGGTATAATGCATGTGCTTAAAGTGTCGTCCCAGATTAGCCTGTGCAGTCTGCAAGGCTGATCAGTTGACTGCACAGGCTAATCAGGGACGACACTTTCCGCTAAAATTGGATTTTTGCTAAGAAGAGGCTTCATTTTAACGAAAAATGTCGTAAAAGTGGAAAGTGTTGTCGCTGATTAGCCTGTGCAGTCTAATATGGGACGACACTTTACGCACATGCAGTAAGCCCAGTTTTCTCAGAACACTGCTTATTCATTTAACAAATAAATAAATACACTTCCAACCATGCCTGTGCAAGTGCATATCCAAACCACTTCACTTTGTGAGTTTTGAATGCAATTGAACATTTTTAAATCATCTGTCATAAGTTGATTAAATATTTACAAATCTTTTGTTTTAGTGACAGCTTTAAATTTTGCAGCTGAATACAAATTCTCCTGCGAAAGAATTTAAAAACAGGATTAAATATAGACATTCAAAGTGGCTCTATGTTGGAGTATCTTGTTTGCACAACATATATATCTTGTTGTATAGTGTAGAGTGTGTGAATATATATACTAGAATTTGTCATTCATGCAGCCTTTTTCCTCAAACATAAATGCTTGTTTCTAAGTTTTACTAAATGTGTTTTCAAAACCTTGAAATGTGAAATAAAAAGGTTATTTAAAGATCTGAACACTCGAAAATAAAAAGTCCCAGTGGGAATGTGCAATGTTTTAATACTTGACTTTTTTTGCTTAATACAGTCTACTCTCGTTATCTCGAATCGCACATCTCGATTTTCTCGATATGTCGAGGTAAGCTCAATGTCCCAACTTTTTTATGCCCCCCTTCAAAGAAGAGGGGGTATATTGCTTTGCACATGTCGGTCGGTCGGTGGGTCTGTCGGTCAGTCGGTCCGTCCACCAGGTGGTTTCCGGATGATAACTCAAGAACGCTTGGGGCTAGGATCATGAAACTTCATAGGTACATTGATCATGACTTGCAGATGACCCCTATTGATTTTGAGGTCACTAGGTCAAAGGTCAAGGTCACTGTGACCCGAAATAGTAAAATGGTTTCCGGATGATAACTCAAGAATGCATACGCCTAGGATCATGAAACTTCATGGGTAGATTGATCATGACTCGCAGAAGACCCCTATTGATTTTGAGGTCACTAGGTCAAAGGTCAAGGTCACGGTGACCCGAAATAGTAAAATGGTTTCCGGATGATAACTCAAGAACGCATACGCCTAGGATCATGAAACTTCATGGGTAGATTGATAATGACTCGCAGATGACCCCTATTGATTTTGAGGTCACTAGGTCAAAGGTCAAGGTCACGGTGACCCGAAATAGTAAAATGGTTTCCGGATGATAACTCAAGAAGGCATACGCCTAGGATCATGAAACTTCATGGGTAGATCGATAATGACTCGCAGATGACCCCTATTGATTTTGAGGTCACTAGGTCAAAGGTCAAGGTCTTGGTGACCCGAAATAGTAAAATGGTTTTTGGATGATTACTCAAGAACGCATACGCCTAGGATCATGAAATTTCATAGGTAGATTGATCATGACTCGCAGATGACCCCTATTGATTTGGAGGTCACAAGGTCAAAGGTCAAGGTCACGGTGACCCGAAATAGTAAAATGATTTTTGGATGATAACTCAAGAACGCTTTTGCCTAGGATCATGACACTTCATAGGTACATTGATCGTGACTCACAGATGACCCCTATTGATTTTCAGGTCACTAGGTCAAAGGTCAAGGTCACAGTGACAAAAATAGTATTCACACAATGGCTTCCACTACAACGGACAGCCCATATGGGGGGCATGTATGTTTTACAAACAGCCCTTGTTCCTTCTTTATTTATATAAATAAACATGGCATATCTCGATTTTAGTTATCTCGTTTAATTCAATATCTTGATATAATTTTTTTTGTCCGCGTCCAGATTTTACATGTATCTACTGTGGTTTATCTCGAAGTGCGGATAACTGTCCCAGCAAATGTGGGAAATTTTTCTTTGATACTTCACCGTCCCGCTTCGCCCGGCTGCTCCCGATACTGTGCGGTAGATAATTGATCTGTTAATTGCGTCAATGACCACGCGTGTCTAATGTCGTTAGCCATGAACACTTGAGTAAAGCCTGTCTCTTTAACTGCAATTAATACACAGCCTGCTGAAAGGCCGAAAGACTAATTGTTTTTACAAACAACATTCCAAAATGCATTGAGTTATATTTTTGTGTACATAAACCGTCACAAATTTGCAGAATGTTGTTCTATCCTTGAACTCCCAACAGTCATTATCATGGCTAACTTGAAAGATAATTATGAGTTGTTGGTCAAGCAATCCAGAGAAGGACCCTGTTTCCAACCCGTAATTATTACGCCGTTGTGAGTATTATGCCACACGGTGACGGCTTTAGTTAGACCACTTAGCAGGTATTTAGATGCTAAAAACAAGGTAAATTTTCTTCTCATTTTTTTTTTGACCGGATATCTCGAGCTCTAGTTATCTCGATATTTTTTCTTGTTCCATCCGACTTCGAGATAACGCGAGTAGACTAGACTGTACTGTTATTTTCCCTTAAAACTTTAAAGGGTAACCAATTCAGCCTCATTTTTCAAAAACTGGTCTTCCTGCATCTGCATAAAGTGTCATCACAGATTAGCCTGTGCAGTTGGCACAGGCTAATCTGGGACGATGCTTTACACACATGCATTTAACCAGAACCAGGCTATATTTATAATAATGAAACTCGAGGAGGGACAACCACAACTTAACCCATTTATGCCTAGCATCTAGAAAAAAGGCCTTGGCAAACAGCGTAGACACAGATGAGACGCCACATGATGCTGTTTGCTTAAAGGAATTTCTGTAAGAAATATTCTAAGTATAGAAATAAATATACTAGACATCCCTAATTTTGGAAATAAATTGATCCAATTTAGAAGGATGGGAGAGTCCACTAGGCATTAATGGGTTAACGTGTGTGTTTTACAGCTACATCCACTCGTGCAGTCCGGCCCACCAGCAGCTGCTGTCCCTGCTGTTTGGTATCTGGTTCACGATGGTCCACAACTCACAGCAGAACTACATGTCCACCGAGGCACTGTCCCGCAGTATCGCTGGCAGCATGTTCCATACCTGTGCCATGGACCCGGCAAAGGTAAGTAACAACAATAAACTAACCTATGCATTTCGTAAAGTGTCATCCGAGATCAGCCTCAGCAGTCTGCACAGGTTAAGCAGCAACAACACTTTCGTTCTTTAACCCTTTGCATGCTGGGAAATTTGTCGTCTGCTAAAATGTTGTCTGCTGAATTTCTAAAATTAGCATTTTCTTCGATTTTTTTTCAAAGAATACTATCAGAATAGCAAACAGTTTGGATCCAGATGAGACGCCACGTTCTGTGGCGTCTCATCTGGATCCAAACTGTTTGCAAAGGCCTTCAAAATTCGGTTCCCGCACTGAAAGAGTTAAGGAATTTTTAGTTGAAAAGAAGTCCCTTCTAAACAAAACTCCAGCTTATCCAGAAAGTGATGTCCCTGCATTAAATTTTCCCTGAACGTGACTCATGTTGATTTTTGCCCCCGGTAGGGTGGCATATAGCAGTCGCACCGTCCGTCAGTCTGTTTGTCCGTCTGTCTGTCTGTCACACTTTTGCGTTTAGGTTTCGAAAAATGCTCATAACTTCTATGTCCCTTCAGATGTAACCTTCATATTGGGTATGCATGTGTATATGGACAAGGCCTTTCCATACGCACACAAATTTTGACCCCTTTGACCTTGAACTTAGGGTCCGCGTTTAGGTTTCGAAAAAGCATTTTGGGGGCATATGTCTTCCGATGGAGACAGCTGTTGTTTTGTAAACAAAATCCGAACAAAATTGAACAGAAGAATTATAATGTATAATTATAATGTACAATGAAACTGTTCCCTAAATGGGGGGGGGGGGGGGTTGGATACCATTCAATTCCAGCTTTGTCAATCCATTGGTTGTCTAATCATGATCCATATAAGAAAACGTACATGCATGCAAAATAGGCTGGACATGTACATATTGTCATAAAATGTTAAATGCAAAGTCTCTGGCCGGCAACATATTTATGTTTTGATTGGTCATGAATTAGTAATTAGTACTGGTAAACCAGCTAGTCCAGGTAAAGGGTGAGTTGGTTGACTGACCAATGTGCTATGATTGAATTACTGTTTAAAACAGGGGGAAAAACTAATACACATAAAAAATATTTTATAATTTTGACTTTTGTATTTCAAGGTTGAAAAGGCCAGCAGAATTATGCAGCTACTTATAGACAATTTTGGCGTGGCACGTGTTTTTGGGCAGCACAATATCGAGTATTTCGCAGAGGTGACTCGCATCGAGATCCACGTACGAGAGACGTTCAAATACCAGTACAGCTATCCTGCAGAGGACACATTGCCACGTAAGTGGGTCATTAAGCTTGATTGTGGAATTGAGGTTAAGTAAGTAGGTCATTGGGCTAGATAGGGGAATTGAGGTCACTTAAGTGGGTCCTTTTGCTATATTGTGGAATTGAGGTCAGGTAAGTGGGTCATTGGGCTAGTTTGTGGGATTGAGGTCACTTAAGTGGGTCATTAAGCTTGATTGGGGAATTAAGGTCACTTAAGTGGGTCATTGTGCTAGATTGGTGGATTGAGGTCATGTAAGTGGGTCATTGGGTTAGATTGTGGAATTAACCTTTTACCACACAGAAGTACGCTTTGATGTGTTTATAGTCCCTTATAAAATCAAATTTAATTCAAGGGCTATCAACTACATTTAAGGTTTATAGGCTTCATTTCAAATACTTACAAGATAAGTATTGATGCAAAGCACCAAAGGGCGTCGGGAATTTCAGTGTAAAAGGCACTCAATGAATTTACATGGAACGATTTTTTTTCTACTGTAAATATTAATATATTTGCCGATTATTTTAAACAAAATAGAAAAAGATACTGGTATAACCATTATCTATGATTTTGTGTTATAACCCCCAAATAACCATTATTTATGATGTTGTGTTATAACCCCCAAATAACCATTATCTATGATTTTGTGTTGTAACTCCCAAATATTTCATAGTTCATTTTATTTACATTGGTTTCCTTTTTATGCCCCCCTTGGAAGAAGAGGGGGTATATTGCTTTTTCTCATGTCGGTCGGTCTGTCGGTCGGTCGGTCCGTCCACCAGGTGGTTGTCAGACGATAACTCAAGAACGCTTGGGCCTAGGATCATGAAACTTCATAGGTACATTGATCATGACTCGCAGATGACCCCTATTGATTTTGAGGTCACTAGGTCAAAGGTCAAGGTCACGGTGACCAGAAATAGTAAAATGGTTTTAGAATGATAACTCAAGAACGCATACGTCTAGGATCATGAAACTTCATGGGTAGATTGATCATGACTTGCAGATGACCCCTATTGATTTTGAGGTCACTAGGTCAAAGGTCAAGGTCACGGTGACCCGAAATAGTAAAATGGTTTCCGGATGATAACTCAAGAACGCATACGCCTAGGATCATGAAACTTCATGGGTAGATTGATCATGACTCACAGATGACCCCTATTGATTTTGAGGTCACTAGGTCAAAGGTCAAGGTCACGGTGACCCGAAATAGTAAAATGGTTTTCGGATGATGACTCAAGAACGCATACGCCTAGGATCATGAAACTTCATAGGTAGATTGAACATGACTTGCAGATGACCCCTATTGATTTTGAGGTCAAAGGTCAAGGTCACGGTGACCCGAAATAGTAAAATGATTTTCGGATGATAACTCAAGAACGCTTTTGCCTAGGATCATGACACTTCTTAGGTACATTGATCGTTACTCGCAGATGACCCCTATTGATTTTCAGGTCACTAGGTCAAAGGTCAAGGTCACAGTGACAAAAATCGTATTCACACAATGGCTGCCACTACAATGGACAGCCCATATGGGGGGCATGCATGTTTTACAAACAGCCCTTGTTTTACTGGTATCCGTGTGCAGTTTTCATTAATGGAACAGAACTGTGTAGGTTTTAAAAAATCTGCTTCATCTTGTAAGCGTAATTTCATATTTTTCTCAACTTCGAGGGGAGATTATTCTGAACTTATTCTTACGTTACTCATTTACGATAGGTGTTGAGTACTCATTGATATTAAAACACTGTAAAAGTTTGAAAAAAAAAATGAATGAAAACTGTAAATTGTATAAAGAAGCTGCATTTCACAATACTTTGAAATTCAGTAAAAGATCATAATAGATTTATTGCTCCGATATTCATCATTTTCAATAGGGTTCGAGTAATACTGATATTAAAACACTAATCAAGTTTGGAAAGATTCCGACGAAAGTTGTGAAATCTTTTAAACAAGTGGAAATTGTTTATTTTGTCAAATTTAATAGAAAAAAATTCTGGACTTATTGTCCCGATGTTTCTAATTTTAAAAGAGGTAAAACTGCTCATTGATATGAAGACACTGTAAGTTTGGAAAGAATCTGATGAAAAATGTTGACATAATCACCTAACCAAGCAGTTTTTCACATTTATTTTTAGATTCAAAGAGACATAATTCTGGACTTATGGTCCGATATTGCTCATATAGTGTTTGGGTTGGGTCCTCATTGATAAAAAAAACCTGTGAAAGTTTGGGAACAATCGGATGAAAATTTTGGACTTCGAACAAGGATTTCAAAATTTCTCAAATTCTAAGGAAGATAACTATGGACGTAATGGTCGGATAATGCTAAAGGGCCCATACCACCTGGATAGTAACCTGGTATCGCTCTTCCCGCTCTATATGTGGTTCTAAAAAAAATCTCAGAGGAGTGCTTGACTCTAGGGAAACGGGTTGCTGGGACACAGCTCCTCCTTGATAAGCGGCTGCTTCATTTATCGCAACTCATTGTTACAATCAATAATACGTGTCGCGCTTCGCGCTCTATATGTGGTAGGGATAGACCTATGATAGACAACCATAAAAATACATGGATAGTAGATGTGTTGTTTGCATTTATTTGTTAAGATAAAAACACATGTATTTTTTATAAGATATTTAAGTGATGTAAGAAATTTTAATTAACGTTGTCACCACGTTGCATCCATTAATTTTAATAAAAATGTCCAATTGTAGTTAAATGGATTTTAAAATGTCTACATAAAATAAAGCTTGATTATATTTATTTACCTGACTGAAAAAATTGTGAGCCACCGAACTGTTCCGTTCGTGCCGGAATCCGGGATTGAACCGGGGGCCTTTAGATGACTGTTGCATAAACAATTTCAGTCTAACGCTCTCCCAACTGAGCTATTCCGGCTGACATTCACTTATGTACTGCTATTTGGTTAAGTTGTGTATAGTGATCGTTATTATATGTCTATTAATAAACTAATACATTGTACGTTTTCCTACCACTACGCCTTCCAATAAACTTGCTTGCGCGATAGGCCACCAAATATCGTACTACATTGATTCTCCACTAAATAAGCAAATTAGAAAAACCACAAAATAAATGTATTTTGATTATGTTTTGTTTTGATACAAAACATCATATTTTTTTTATGCAAAACCAGAAAGTTTTGCGTATTTGCCGTGTCCCTGTGATCTTTCCCCTGTGTTCAGTTGTGGATCAGTTATTAATTAAAACAATTAGCTTTGCATTATTGGCAATAAATGTTGTAATAAATGTACAGTACAGCCAAAGCGGCACAAACATAATCCGCGGCTACGCCACGGCCAGATTATTAGTCCGCGGCGGCCGAATCCTGTGTTCACGCGGCGTATCGCCGTGGAAATCGGCATCGATCCGCGCAACGACGCCGAGTCTGTATTAACCTCGCGTACTTTCGCGGAGTAAATCCGCCGCATACGTACGCGGCGGATCGAGTGAAAAGATATCCACCTACATGTACATACATGTATGTGTAGCGTAGAATTAATTACGCGCAACTGTTTATGTTTCGTTCGATTATCATTATTAAATTTGTAATCCGAAACACACTTCCGAATTTTAATGCTAACGCGTCCTTTGGCAAATTCTAGCATCAAATAAACAGTGCTAAAATATCCTTTGTTTCATAAAAAGCGCGCGAAAATTATGCAGACATGTATGTAGAACGTCGTTTGGAAAGTTTGGGTGTATTTTGTGTTGTATAAATACATGAACATCACGTCAGGCGTAAATCGTGTGTTCAGTGGAGAAAAAAAACGCCCCGACTAGACGTTATTTCATCATCTCTATAAATAGTAACAAATGCCAAAATGTATTTGATACTAAAGGAAATATCGAGAATGTTTGTGTATCGTAAATATTTACCAGCATTTGCTTTAACACTAGAATATACGGGATTATCAGGTAATAAGTAGCGATATTAACTGTATAATATGAACAAAATAAAACGTGTTTATATACGCATATTCAAACAATAGTTATAATAAGCTGATAATTAACAAAACTACAAATACGTCGTCACCGTCTTGATTATTGATGTGGCTTCAAACTGCTAATTTTCTCAGCTAAAATATAATAGCGGAATCAACATGCAATTAATTTATAAATCCACCATATGCTGGAGCCTTGACCACTTGTATGTGCGAAAACATAATTACGTGACCTTGTTTATGTGTGAAATACATACGCTACGGGCGGGAAACAAACTTAATAATTGGCCAGACACATTAACTATGCTTACATGTATATGCTAATACAATCCGCGCACAATAAATTTATTATGATTTTAATTATTATTATAATTGTTCTTTCAAAATTTGTTAACTACATGTAACTACTAATTAAAAAAAAAATTATTTCATGATCGCATCGACTCGGCATCATGTCGCGGACCGCGGCATGCCTCGGCGGACAGATGCGAAGTTTCGCGGCGAAATGCGACTTGCCGCCAATACTGACGTGGCTTCAACATCTGACGCGGCATCGACTCGTTTCGCCTTGCCGCCGCGGATCGCGAAATACGTTTGTTCCGCTTTGGCTGTACTGTAATAGGCACAAATGCAGTACTTATTTACACTAATTTACACCAAAAATCACCACTATGCAAGATATTCTTAAAACAAAAATATATACATTGATCCGTAAAATAGCTTCTCCTCTCATAAGCGAAAAAAAAATGCATTACATACTAGTCGCCGCCCTCCAGGACGACTAGTATAAACAGCAAACATCATAAAACCTGAACAAACTGGGAGTTACATGCAGGTTGTTTTGGTGTTATGCTGGTTGCATGAATGCCTTTTCACTTTGCTTCTGAGCCAGAAAGGTTTAAAGTGTGTTGTGGGAAAATATCCTTTATGCATTGTGTGAGATCCATCACGGATTATCCTCAGTTTGTGCTTTCCACCCAGGCTAATCCAAGACTTTCCAGTTAGGTCGGATTATTTAATGTAGCGACTTCCTTTAACAAAAAAAAACTCAAGACAGAAAAGTCTGTCTCTGATTAAATTCTGTGGACTTCATGATGGACTGAACTGGGATGACTTTTTACACGCATGTTTTTCAAGGAAACAGTAAAAAAAAAATCGGAGAGATAAACAAATCCTATATCTCAAATCTTATGTCAGTGGCAATTTCCTGTGTACCGTAAATATACGAATATAATACGCACTTTTTTACATGCCAATTTTTTCTTCAAGTAGGGGGTGCGTATAATATACGAGTTAAGAGCAGAACAAAATTTTTCCTGTGCAAATTTTCAACTTAATCGCTGTTATTCGCTTAGCGGCAGCCATTTTGAACTACACCATTACATCAAAGGAGTGCAACAGGGCTCGGGCTGTCATTCGCCATTTGAGTCATTTGCCAAAATATTGAGAATTTGGCTGAATAAAAATCTTATTTGTGAAAATGCGAAAATCTAGTACAATTTCATTGAAAACATCTGCCATTTATATCAGACTGGTTTTCTATATTTGTCTCTTTGTTTTAATGAAAGTGTTCGCAATTCGAACAGTAAACGAAACCCGGTCTGTACCCGATTATGAGACATTGCTTGACCTTATTGTTATTGAAGTGTGCATGGTAGCTGGCCAATCAACATTGAGCTCGCTTACACATGAAATGACGTCGAATAAAACGTGAGAACAGGAGGAGCTATCGGATAATATTGGGTCATTCAAGCGCAGACACTGTATACTTTGAATACACAGTTATTATCATCGTCTGCCTACAAAATAGCAACTGGACGCTAAGTCGTATAAAGAGATTAGCAAATGAAAAAAAAAACAACTGACAATACCCGTTAATAAATATTTCTTAGCTGACCACTATTTATCTTTCTACCGCATATTTACCTTATCTGAAGTAAAGAGTGGTAATTAAATAATTAGTTTTATGATGCTAATAGAGGCTATTACACCTGACTGCCATTGCCAAATTAAATTGAAAGGTGATAATTAGTTAATTTGTTTTTTACCTCCCAAACTAACCTTAATGACAGCAGCGTATTTTAATAAAAGAGATCATGAAAAACACGAGCGGTTTAATTGTATTTTAAGTTATATTAAAGTATCGAGTTTGTAACACTTCGGAAAAGTTATTCATCTAGACAACTATAAAAACGGAAGTAACCATTTTGTCTTCTTATTACTTTATTGTTATTATAATTATTATCGTCCCGAATTAAATGTGAAAACAAAAAACAGCGTCTCTGCTTCTTTCTTTTGTAATTATGACTGCTTGACCCGGATGTCAGCAAGGGGCCCGTGTGTTAACGGTAACAATCAATTGATAATATAAACAATAGACAGAGATATTTATTATGCAACTGTCATAACAACAGCACTATAACACATCCCAATCAATATACCGGGGTATTACTGTGAAACATATAGTTGACAACACCAAATTGATTTGCTATTTTCACAACATAAAAATAATGACACATTTTTTCAGAAATGGCTGATTTCGGACACTGATCTTTTTAGTGCGTATTTTACTCGGATTTTCAATTTTTACCGATAAATTTTTACCAAACTCTGGGTGCGTATTATGCACGAGGGCGTATTATATTTGTGGATTTACTGTAAGAAGTATAGGGTATGTTTACAGTAACTATAGCATCAGTCAGATGTAAAGCGCATTTGAACGGTAACTATAGCATCAGTCAGTGGTAGAGTATTTCAACAGTAACTATATCCACAGTCAGTAGTATAGGGTATGTCAACAGTAACTATAGTAACAGTAAGTAGTGTAGGCCATGTCAGCAGTAACTATAGCAACTGTCAGTAGAATACAGCATATTTTCAGTTACTATAGGAACAATCAATAGTATAGGACATATCAGCAACAATCTGCGCGTACTGCGCATGTCAGCAGTAACTATAGAAACTTTCAGTTATTTAGGACATGTAAGCAGTCACTAGTATAGCAACAGTCTGGCATATAATGAATGTCAGCAGTTACTAAAGCATCAGTAAGCAGTAAAGGGATGTCAGCAGTAACTTCAGTCAGCATTATAGACATTTCAGCAGTAACGATCGAGCAACTAGTGGTTAGGGCATGTCAACTTTAACCATAGCAATAGCCTGTAATATAATTACTGAAATCATTAACTATAAAAACTGTCAGTAGTAACATATCAACAGTCAATAATAAAGGACATGTCAACAATAAAACTGAACTTCATCATTTGTTTGCACTAATAGTATAGACATATTCAAGGATACATGTACATATATATTTTTTATTTCCATATCTTTCAGAAATGTGAAGCTAAGCTGTTGTCATTTGGTTGTAAAGTTATGTTTTTATTGCAGTGCTTGTCATTTCAGTTGATTTTGTAGCTTCATTTCCGTATTAGTTGTGTTGTGTTACCTGAGTTGGATTCTTTGTGAACACACACTAAAAAGCGAATCTTTGCATTTATATGTATTAGCTACTGGCAGATGATTCTCAGAAATTTGATGTCATCGTACACCAAGCTGTATGAAAAAGATTTACAGATATGTTCTGGCTCTGTCTTTCGAACCAATCGGCATTCACTATCTTGTGGTTACCGTTTCATTCCTTTCATTCATAATTTGACGCCGTCCATGATGTAAATAGTGAATTCACAGAAGAAATCATTTTTCTCATGAACAGAAAACTTCTAGACTTTCTGAATGATTGTGTGCAGGATTTCTTGGAAAATGACGTTCGTACAAAACCTCTTTTTGTTCTAAATAGAATGTGATCATTTGTTTATGTTTTCTGTCACATGACAAGGAAGTGAATTTCAGTTCACCGAGATTACAGGTGGTTGGAGAAATTAATCATAACAGTCTCCCATAAAACGGTTTCATGTTGCCAAAAAATGATATGTGATACCAATAAATAATATTCTTTGAAAAACAAGGAAAATATTAAATCCTCACAATGTTTATGTAGATGGTGACATGGGGAAAATAGTTATATAATATAAAGATTATGCTCATATTTGTATGAAAAACACTCACCATGGAGAAATAAGATGTATCAATTTTTAGATGTTTGATTACCTTGAAAATCAATTTTGAGCATACTTATAATATAATTTTTATGCTCCCCTTCGAAGAAGAGGTATATTGTTTTGCACATGTCAGTCAGTCCGTCCACCAGATGGTTTCCGGATGATAACTAAAAAACGCTTAGGCCTAGGATCATGAAACTTCATAGGTACATTGATAATGACTAGCAGATGACCCCTACTTTCAGGTCACTAGGTCAAAGGTCAAGGTCATGGTGACAAAAAACGTATTCACACAATTGCTGCCACTACAACTGACAGCCCATATGGGGGGCTTGCATGTTTTACAAACAGCCCTTGTTTAAAAACAGCAATATCGAAGCAATAAGTCCAGAATGACTTCCCCTTGAATATGAGAAAATTTTGAAATCCCGCTTGTTTACGCAATTTATTCCACAGTTTTCATCCAATTATTTCCAAATTTGCACAGTATCTTTATATCAATCAGGACTTGAACCCTATTTAATATGAGCAGTATCGGAGATATAAGTACACAATAATCTCCCCTTGAATTTGAGAAAATTCTCTTTGTTTGCGCGATTGAGTACACAGTTTCCATCTTATTCTTTCCAAACTTGCACAGTGTTCATAGCAGTAGAGTGATTCAGGCCCTCATAGGCCTCTTGTTTAGTAATGTCCTGACATATTTCATTCAAACTTCAAACATATATTCCCTAAATTAAAATGACCCCACACACAATTTTGGTAACTCTACTTTGAAATTTGTCAGAATTTAGAAATTTACATAAGCATAATCATAAGTGATTTCATTCAAGTTTAAAGGGTGTATGCCATGTATTGAAAGGTGGGCACAGGCCAAGTTTTGAAACTCTGGCTTGACTTTTGTCAAAATGGGGGCCATTTTACACTGAGATATGTATGTAACTATTGGTTTATAGCAATGATGATAGGGTTTCTTATGGGATTCTTAATGATGAGTTGCAAATGCAGAACCGTGAGTTTGTTTTGCATCTGGAAATAACACAAATATACTAATACAAAATATTAACCACATGAGTGCTGCATGAGGACACTTCCCCCTTTTATGATATTTTTCGTTTCAAGAAAGTTCTTTCTAGCAAAATTCCAGTTTAGGCGGAAAGTGTCGTCCCTGATTAGCCTGTGTGGACTGCACAGACTAATATTGGACAACACTTAACGCATATGTATTAAACCCCCTTTTCACAGAGCGCAGCTCATATACAATTACATTGCAGAAGATTGATCACATATAATACATGTACCTTACTGATTTGGGGAATCGACCACCTCTTTCGTTCACTCAATATCTCATGTGCAACTGCTGCAAATTAATTTATATGTACATATTATTAAGTGCAATTTAGTGTAACTTGTATTAAAATAAAGATAAGACATATGTACCCAGAGCTCCAGATAAGGGTCGTATTTTCGTAATTACGAATTATTTTCAAGTCCGTTACTTATTTATTTTAAAATCTTGTCGTACCATTAAGAATTACAAAATCAAGTTAAGAATATTATTTTTACATCGGTTCATATCAATTTTTATTGAGTCCTTTTCACGTATTAAAGATCTTTTCGGTGCTTATATAGAATGGTTATCTGATTTGTTTAACAAAGCAAATTTTTTCCAATAAAAGCGGCGTGTACCATCTGTCAAACAACAATAGCGGCGCACAGAGAGCGTCCTAAAAACTGCAAAGTGTGCAAAAACACGCTTTTAACATATTAGACGCAAAGTGAGCTAAAGTTGAATGTTAAGAAAGAAATTATAGAAAAGATCTTATACGATGTTGTATGTTCAGTTGCCGACACAGTCGGAAAAGCTAAAAAAACGCGACACGACGGGTCCAAACTTAAACAAAAAAACAACATTGAACGAGTGGAAGGGACAATTCCCGTGGCTAATCGTTGAAAATATTGAAGGGGAGACCCGTTTTAATTGTGAAATATGTAAAAATTCATCGAAGGCATGCAATCTAAGCACAGTTTGGGCATATGAAGGTATTTGAAAAATAAAATTGTATAATACTGAATAGACACTGTTGAACTCGTTTAAATAAAGTTGCTAGTATGTTTATTTTGATTTTTTGCATGAAAATAACCATTATTATTTATTTTTAGGTCATTAAGAAAAGTTAAGAATTATTTTCCAAAACTTCGTAGTAACGTTAAGAATAAAATTTCAGAGTTAAGAATTATTTTTGAAAATCTGGCAGTAACGTTAAGAATTTCACAAAACCTTATCTGGAGCTCTGGTACCATTGAGCAGCATTTTCTGCTGTCGCGAAAACATTTGATATAACATCGAATTACGTTTAATCAGTCTGGAAATACAAAACAATATGAATGCAGTTCACTACAAACATCAATCCACAAAATAATATACCTTGAGACCAATGCATCTCATATAAAAACAAATGTCATGGACAAAAAGATGGCATATTTCCGCTTTCAAACTTTCTTGCCATCTGACCACCTGATCATTCGACAAAAGTAAAATAAGCCAAAAGAGAAGGGCTACATATCACCATTGAAAATTGGTAAAATAAAGAGAGAGCTACATTAACAAAAGCACTATATAGCCAGATTACAGCTTTTTGGTAAGCTAGATTCTCATTTAAAGTTAAAGCATGTATTCTCCATTTAGAAATGACCACCACAGGCCAAGTTCAGTAACTCTAGTTGAAAATTTGTCAAAAGTAATACTTTTTATAAATGTGTATTTATACAAAATAGTCAGGTTTAAGTTGTTCAGTAAGCTAAGGTATGGCTTGAGAAATATCACTCAAACTTTGAATATTTATTTGAAATGATGCAAAAGGCCGAGTTTTCTTAGTCTAGTTTGAAATTGGTCTTTATTATGGTCTTTGTATATTTTTTATTCTTTGAAATTTTACATACATGTGAAAGCTCTATAAACATTTTCCAGCTAATCACACTTAGATATTTTCATCAAAGTTCATATGGAGATACTTTATAATACTACCAAAGGTAACAGAGATTACTCTCCTGCTACTCTTTCTGGAGTTTTATTTATACGAGCTTTAGCCCTTAAGTGCATAATTATTTAATGTACTCTTAACTAAGTAAAGAATGTGACATTTTGTCACAGTTTTCTTAAGTTGTTATGCCTTATATCTGGAACTGAATCCATGTTGAACATACCTGCAAGCAAAGTGCACTGGTTAATCCGGGACGATCCTTCACCCACATGCATTTAAGCCTTTTTTCGCGGCTAAAATATGAATGTTCAAAATGGAATCAGTGTCTGTAATAGTGAAACGTGAATGCTCAAAATTGAATCAGAGTCTGTAACATGACTGTGTGAGCCCAACTTCATAGCAGCACTGTGTTGGTTGTTGTTGTTGTACCCCCTGTGTTCACTTAAGTTGCATGCCTCGTAACATTTGCATGTTCGTCTAGGATTGAAGGCTCTCCACACGTTTGTTCAGTTTTTGTTGGCGGAGGGTTTCAGATCGGGATTCCACCCGTGTCAACATGGTAAGACCCTTCCATTTACTTCTAGATCTCCGGGCTGGACTGAACATTCCCAGTTTTTTGGATTTAATTATATATTTTGTGTGCATTACTTGTTAGCTTATGATGTAACTTAACTTTGGAGCTTGTGATATTAATCAATTTTTTATACATTATAGCATATAAATTGTTTTTATTTTATGATGTTTTAACAAATAAAGCAACAGGCAAGCCAGATCAAGGTCAAGGTATGCTTCAAGGTCAAGAGTGGGAGCCCTTTTTTGTATGTCGGGTCCATATGTCCTATACCAATTGTAGGATTTTCATCAGACATGGCTACAATCTTTAGGTCATTTAAATGATTTTTGCAGAAGGCAAGAGTCAGTCAGGTGACCTCAAGGTCAAGGTTATACTTATGATCAAAAGTTGGAGCCCCAAATTTTGTGTCAGGTCCATATCTCTTATATCCATTGAAGGATTTGTATGAAACATGGCTACAATGTTTATATCATTAAAAGTGAGTCAGTCATGCCAGCTCAAAGTCAAGAATATACTTCAAGGTCACAATATTTAGTCTTTTTTTTGTGTTCGGTCAATATTGCTTTTACTCATTGAATGATATTCATGAAACTTGGCCACAATTGTTTAGGCTATTGGGTTAATATGCAGAACGTATGAGTCAGTCACGCTGGCTCATAATAAAGGTCACCACAATTTTTTGGGGGATAAAGTTCTCTTTTGGATTTCCTTGATAAAAAAATTAGGCTTTAGTGATACTGGGCTCTAAATTTCGACATCAAGTTTGTCTGTCTGTCTTAACATTTATTTTTTGCGGTGGATATAAATTGAACGAGTGCTTGTTATAATAAAAAAAAATATGGACAAAATTGAATGACTTTTATTGTGAGTTTGCAGTAAAATGTCTTAAGCAGTAAAATGCATCGGAAGTTTAATATTCATCTTTAATTTGTTTATTTTATTTCATTTTCTTCTATTGCATTATGTGCAGTTTCTATGTAATGCTTTTTTCTTCTTTTATATTTATTCTTTATTTTGGCAAATATTTTATGTAAATGTTGATACTTCAAAAATTTCAGTTTTAGCATGTTTAATTAATTTAATTACTTATTTTACTGTTCTGTTTACTTTATTATAACACAAACTTCCTTTTAGAAAAATATGTAATAACGGCAGGTTAAATTATTTTAGAAAAGGAAGTTTACAAAAATGCAATCAATACCAACACACTTAGATTGGTACACTTATTCAAATTTTAAATTCATATAATGCTTTTTACATCAATTTTTGATTACATGTAGAATTGTTAATAATATATTTAAAAATGAAAATATGAACTGTTGCCATTCAAGTATTATCATTTATTTTTCTGTTTGGTACATTTTTATTGGCAGTAATTGAATATAATTTATTTATTCATTGTTTGTTTTTCATAAAGAATAGTTTAATTTATGTCTTGTTAATTTCTCAGAAGAAATAAATAAACTATTCACGCATTTTCAGTGCAAAAAAAGATTTTTCATAAACCAGTGTTCAGACCAGCCTAGGGAGGCGAACAGAAACCAGCGGAGTTCAGTCCCCTGCTTTAACTCCACATATTTTGCGGCTGTACCTTCTGCTTGCAAGCTAATGCTGCCGAAGCAATTTGGCAGTCATTTTTATCTCACCTGTTCAGGAAGTGCTCATATTAAGCTATTTTGATATCCCTGTGTCCGGCGTCAAACATCTTGTCCCAGCTTTGTTGCCTCCTCCTTGCTGTGGCTAGCATAATTTCATCCTATTATGAGTGACCAAGTTGATCTTTAACATTCACTCGGTACATTGTTAACTCTTTCAGTGCTGGAACCGAATTTTGAAGGTCTTTGCAAACAGTTTGGATCCAGATGAGACGCCACAGAACGTGGCGTCTCATCAGGATCCAAACTGTTAGCTATTCTGACAGTATTCTTTGATTTTTTTTAAGAGAATGCCAATTTTATAAATTTAGCAGACAACATTTTAGCAGATGACAAATTTCCCAGCAAAGAGTTAAAATATGTCTTGTTCTGGGAAAACTAGGCGTAATGCATGTAGGTATAATTTTGTCCCAGATTAGCCTGTGCAGTTACCAAAGGCTAATCAGGGACGACACTTAGCTTTTATGGTATTTTTGGTGCAAAGGAAGTCTTTTCTTAGCGATAATTAATTTAAGGTGGAAAGTGTTGTCACTGATTAGCCTATGGGGACTGCACAGGCTAAGCTGGGATGACACTTTATGCACATGCATTTAGTCCAGTTTTTAAGAACAAGGCTCTGTGTGACTTAAGCTGGCTTTGTATGATGTTTGAGACCAGATTTAGGACATTATATGAGTCGCATTCTGAGAAAACTGGGTGTAATGCATGTGCGTAAAGTGTAATCCCAGATTAGCCTGTGCAGTCTGCACAGGCTAATCAGGGACAACACTTTCGGTTTTATTACATTTTTTCGTTTAAACAAAGTCTCTTCATAGCAAAAATCCAATTTAGGTGGAAAGTGTCGTCCCTGATAAGCCTGTGTGGACGACACTTTACGCACATGCATTATGCCCAGTTTTCTCAGAACACGACTCATATGACCAATACAACTTGGAGATCATGAGAATTTACCTGTGGCTAAGTGTGACTCTAAGACTATGTGAACCAATGATGGACTTATATTTTATACTGGTAAACAAATGTTTGTCCCTGCATTATCTGATAAATTGACTGTCAAGCCTAGGACGCAAAACTTCATGGATTGACTCATGATTTCTGTATTTGAGTTTGGTTGGTGACCAAACCAGACAGGTGGGGCATCATCCTGGTACTCCCATCCCCCCCACCCCAACCCAAAGACCATATCTGAATTAAACATCGTTCGCTTGCAACTAAATAGCTGCAAATTTCAGATATAATTCTTAATTATTTAGTAGTACAGAAACACACTCTGGGTCCTCAAATAATGCAGCTTCAAGCGCAGAGGATCTCATAAACTACTTAATACACACACACTGTCTTTACGATTACAATGAAGAACTAAAATCAGAGTAGGAATTGTGTACAAAACTAGTTCTGCCAAAAACGGAGGTATGGTCTGTTATGATTAATGTATTGCTTCCACTGTTCCATACAATTATTCATATAATATATGATGTGTAGAGGTACCATTCCATGTGTCCTTTGATAATGTACATGTGTGTTAATAGGAAGTCCTGCTATGTGTCATGGTGTGTAAGATTTCTGGACTGGTGCGTCCATTGGCTTTATGGCGGTCTTTATTGTCTGCAGGCTTTTTCCGCTCCATTTTGGGAATACGCCACACTGGAATTTTGGAAATTTCGCGTCGTGAAAACCCCCATTTTGGGAAAAAAATTATTCGCAAAATTGGCTCAATTGGGAAAAATTATCGCATGTAAATAGTGTTTCTTATATTTCAAAGAAGCCGTTAACTGGTAAATAACGACTATTTTGATAACTTATTATTAAAATTTTACAAAGTATTATGAACATGTGAGATAACTGCAGGTTTTTTAATCTGAATTTGGGGAAAAGGCCTGGCCTTTTTTGAGGTGAAAAAAATTGTGCGAAGCGCCGGATTTTGAGGAAAATAAGGAAAGTCTTAAATAATAATAACATATTTTACAGTCTTTAAAACAAATTCAAGGCAACAGATTCTTAATTTATGCAACACTTTCTATTTTCTACACCGGATCAGGTTAACTTATATATTTTAAGGTAAAAAAAAAAAAAAAAATTTTTTTTTTTTTTTTTTTTTTTGGAATTGGGATTTCTTTTTTCAATTGGGAAAAAAACTACCAGATTTGCATTGGGAATGGGGCCGAATTTCGGACCCGTGGCATGGGGCGGAAAAAGCCTGGTCTGCCAGTGTGTCTGATTGCTTAAGCTTGAAACGTCTTTGAAACTGCATAAGATTTTTATATTTTATTTGTTATTGATTTATTTGATTTTTTTGTTTGAACAGTTTTTATAGCAAAATAAAATGTGTATCAGTATACATGAACTTTTACAGATACTTCACTAGGTTCACATATGCAACATAATATTTAAAATTGATGCCTTACATACCGTAATTACTCTATGTTTTCGGACACTCTAAGTTCTTGAACACCCCTTTTTTAGCAAAAATAATTATTTTTCATGACTCTTAATTTTTGGAAACACAAGTTTTCGTCCATAATTAATGTCTAAGTTTTCGGACAGTATATTTTACAGTGCTTTTTTACCAAATTTCGGTCCTTTTTTCGATATCTAATGACACTTTGATCATGGGGTTTTACAACCAGATGAACATCATAAAACATGGCAGGTGCATGCCTGAGGACAACGGACCATTACATTTGCGTAAGCGTTATTACAATTAACAGTTCAATTATCTACCTCAATGGTACTACCCCTTCTTAGTGAAATAACTGTGACAAAAACGAAACGCTTCAAAGTGTGATTCACCCTGTTGCAAGTTTTATGAACAATGGAAGCTGTCAGACAAAAACTATCGGAAATGAACAAACAAAGAATTAATAGTTTGCTTTTTTTATTGCGTTAATTACAGGTTCATACTAGCGAGTATCGGTACATCACATGCTTATCTTTGATGAACTATTTCTTCAAAATCAATAGGGGTCATCTGGGAGTCATGATCAATATATCTATGAAGTTTCATGATCCTAGGCATAAGCGTTCTTGAGTTATCATCCAGAAACCATTTTACTATTTGGGGTCATCTTCGAGTCATGATCAATGCACCTATGAAGTTTCATGATCCTAGGCGTAAGCATTCTTGAGTTATCATCTGGAAACCATTTTACTATTTCGGGTCACCATGACCTTGACCTAGTGACCTGAAAATCAATAGGGGTCATCTACAAGTCATGATCAATGTACCTATGAAGTTTCATGATCCTAGGCGTAAGCATTCTTGAGTTATCATTTGGAAACCATTTTACTATTTTAAGTCACTATGACCTTGACCTTTGACCTAGTGACCTGAAAATCAATAGGCAGGGACCAAATGATCAATATACCTATGAAGTTTCATGAAATAGGCATAAGCCTCCTTGAGTTATCATCCCGAAACCATTTTACTATTTCGGGTCATCGTGACCTTGATCTTTGACCTAGTGACCTGAAAATCAATAGGGGTTATCTGTGAGTCATAATCAATGTATCTATGAAGTTTCATGATCCTAGGCATAAGCGTTCTTGAGTTATCATCCAGAAACCATTTTACTATTTTGGGTCATCGTGACCTTGACCTTTGACCTAGTGACCTGAAAATCAATAGGGGTCATCTGCGAGTCATGATCAATGTTCCTATGAAGTTTCATGATCCTTGGCATAAGCGCTCTTGAGTTATCATCGGAAACCATCTGGTGGACGGACCGACATGAGCAAAACAATATACCCCCTATAATGAGAAAACTGCCCCCCTCCCAGCAGCCATGTTATTCAACTGACCAGAACCATTTTTGAATGCAACTCTCCTATCACGAAAAAATATGTTCTTAGCAAATGTCATAAAAATTGGGCCAAAAATGTTACTTCTGCTGTGTTCACATGTTTTCACTATATACATATAGAGAAAAATGCCCCGCCCACTGGCAACCATGTGTTTCAATGGATCAGAACCACTTTTGAACTCAACCAAGATATCAATAAGACAAACATTTTGACACAGTTACATGAAGATTGGGCATGAAATATGACTTCTACAGTGTTTACAAGGTTTTTCTTTTTTTTTACCTTGTGACCTAGTTTTTGACCCTGCACAACCCAGTTTCGAACTCGGCCAAAATTTCTTTGGGATAAAGCTTCTGACTAAGTTTCATGAAGATGGGACAAAAAATGTGGCCTCTAGAGTGTTTACGAGCAAATGTTAAGGGACGGACGGACATATGACGGACAAAGACCGGTCACAAAAGCTCACCTGAGTCCGCACAGGCTAATCAGGGACGACACTTTCCGCCTAAACTTGATTTTCAGTAAGGAGGGACTTCCTTAAAACTAAAAATACCATAAAAGCGGAAAGTGTTGTCCCAGATTAGCCTGTGCAGACTGCAGACATGCATTAAGCCCAGTTTTCTCAGAACATGGCTCATATAACTGCAACGTGATGCAATGTTTATAACATTGTCTGAATTTCACTGTGTATAATTACCATATTTACTCTATGTTTTCCGACACTTAAAAATAATTAGTTTGTTCGTGTCAGAAAACTTAGATACGAAAAATATTCACAAAATACAGGTGTCCGAAAACTTTGAGTCAAAATTTGAAGTGTCTGAAAATAGCGTCAATTGTATCAACGACTACCGGTAATTGCAGGCGCTTGTAAAATACCATGCAGCATAGTATTTTGCTTGAAATAGTAAAATGGTTTCCGGATGATAACTCAAGAACCCTTAAGCCTAGGATCATTTAACTTCATAGGTACATTGATCATTACTTGTAGATAACCCCTATTGATTTTCAGGTCACTAGGTCAAAGGTCACGGTCACAATGACCCGAAATAGTAAAATGGTTTCTGGATGATAACTCAAGAAAGCTTAGATCGAGGATCATGAAACTTCATAGGTACATTGATCATGACTTTTAGATGACCCCTATTGATTTTCAGGTCACCAGGTTAAAGGTTAAGGTCACGGTGACCCGAAATAGTAAAATGGTTTCCAGATGATAACTCAAGAACGCTCATGCCTAGGATCATGAAACTTCATATGTACATTGATCATGACTCTAAGATGACCCCTTTTGATTTTCAGGTCTCTAGGTCAAAGGTCAAGGTCACGGTGACCTGAAATAGTAAAATGGTTTCTGGATGATAACTCAAGAACGCTTATGCCTAGGATTATGAAACTTCATAGGTACAATGATCATGACTCGCAGATGACCCCTTTTGATTTTCAGGTCACTAGGTCAAAGGTCAAGGTCACTGTAACCTGAAATAGTAAAATGGTTTCTAGATGATAACTCAAGAATGCTTATGCCTAGGTTCGTGAAACTTCATAGGTTTATTGATCATGACTCGCAGATGACCCCTATTGATTATCAGGTCACTAGGTCAAAGATCAAGGTCACAGTGCCAAAAAACGTATTCACACAATGGCTGTCAAGGTCACGGTTACTCAACTTAGAAAAATGGTTTTCGGATGTTAACTCAAGATTGCTTACGCCTAGGATCATGAAACTTCATAGGTACATTGATCATGACTCGCAGATGAAATAATGATGAAACTTGACCAGGATGTTTGTCTTGATGAAATCTAGGTCAAGTTTGACATTTGGTAAAGATTGCATGAACCGACTCCTCAGGTGAGCGAACTAGGGCCATCTTGGCCCTCTTGTTTTAAAATTGAAATCAAGGTCGCCATGAGTAAAAATAGATTGAATCTTACACAAGCCGGGTAACAATGCACATTTTGAATTGTCTCTCTTTATCAGACTTTTTTTTTTATTCAAGACCTTGTTTTGTGACAATTTTGTCCCTTGTCTTTTAGTTAGAGTTTTGGTGATCATCCTTTTTAAACTTATCGCAATTTATTATATGCCTTGTATCAGCTGCTAATTAATTTTTGAATTTGTATTAGTCAATTGGATTTTTTTTTACTCCGTTACGGCGCGTATAATACTCTATGCAAAGGTGCAGAACTCAACATTCATATTCTTAGTTCAGGATTTATTTTTGGTCCACCTCAGTCTGTTTTATACCAACCTGATTACATCCCACACAGACACCATTTTAGAAAAAACAACACCTTCCCCTCTGATTGGTTTGTTCAGCATATAAAGGGATAGAAATCCAGAAAGTAGCATGCATATAAAATATGCAGTTTTTTTTATACCTTGAACTGTTATATCAGTCAAAATTTACTCTGCAATGTCTGTAAACCCATAAGAAACATGCACTGCTTAAGCCTTGCAATTCCTATACATACAATACATACATTGATGTGATTGTAATGCCATTGACCACCTGCCAGCTGTAAATCTAACCAACCAATCAGTCAGTCAGATACTGCTTTATCACAACCACATGGTTAGAAAAACAAAGGAAGTCCTAGTTACAGAATGAGTATTGTATTTAACCCTTTCAGTGCTGGAACCGAATTTTGAAGGCCTTTGCAAACAGTTTGGATCCAGATGAGACGCCACAGAACGTGGCGTCTCATCTGGATCCAAATTGTTTGCTGTTCTTAAAGTAGTCTTTGAAAAAAAATCGAAGAAAATGCTAATTTTTAATTTTCAGCAGACAACATTTTAGCAGACGAAAAATTTCCCAGCATGCAAAGGGTTAAGAGATGCATTCCGGGAAAAGTGGTCTTAATGCATGTGCGTAACAAATTATCCCAGATATGCCTGTGCTGTCGGCTAAGGGACAACACTTTCTTAATCTAGTGTTGGTGGAAAGTGTTGTCCCTGATTAGTCATTGCAGACTGCACATGCTTATCTGGGATGACACTTTTCATAGATGTATTAAGACCAGTTTTCCCAGAACCCCGCTCATACAACTTATTATACTAAGTGGATGGAATGAACAACCATTTGGCGACTGGTCAATTTTGTTTGGCTTTATGTGCCAGCTTTGGTTTCTGTTAAATATGTAATATCACCAGTATTATGGGCATACATTTTGTTATTTCTATTGACATTTATGTTATCATATTTTTTGTGTGCTTTTTTATATATTTGTAAGTGTATGTATACAGATTTTGCATTTTAGTGTTCACATTGATTTGTCAATTAAAGTATATCAATTGTATTAAGAACTCAATATTAAAATTGGGTTGTGCTCATAAAGTTTTTATGCCCCCCTTCGAAGAAGAGGGGGTATATTGCTTTGCACATGTCGGTCGGTCAGTCCATCCACCAGGTGGTTTCCGGATGATTACTCAAGAACGCTTGGGGCTAGGATCATGAAACTTCATAGGTATATTGATCATGACTTGCAGATGACCCCTATTGATTTTGAGGTCACTAGGTCAAAGGTCAAGGTCATGGTGACCCGAAATAGTAAAATGGTTTCCGGATGATAACTCAAGAACGCATACGCCTAGGATCATGAAACTTCATGGGTAGATTGATCATGACTTTCAGATGACCCCTATTGATTTTGAGGTCACTAGGTCAAAGGTCAAGGTCATGGTGCCCCGAAATAGTAAAATGGTTTCCGGATGATAACTCAAGAACGCATACGCCTAGGATTATGAAACTTCATGGGTAGATTGATCATGACTCGCAGATGACCCCTATTGAGTTTGAGGTCACTATGTCAAAGGTCAAGGTCACGGTGACCCAAAATAGTAAAATGGTTTTCGGATGATAACTCAAGAACGCATATGCCTAGGATCATGAAACTTCATGGGTGGATTGATCATGACTCGCAGATGACCCCTCTAGATTTTGAGGTCACAAGGTCAAAGGTCAAGGTCAGGGTGACCCGAAATAGTAAAATGGTTTTCGGATTATAACTTAAGAACACTTTTGCCTAGGATCATGACACTTCATAGGTACATTGATCGTGACTCGCAGATGACCCCTATTGATTTTCAGGTCACTTGGTCAAAGGTCAAGGTCACAGTGACAAAAAACGTATTCACACAATGGCTGCCACTACAACGGACAGCCCATGTGGGGGGCATGCATGTTTTACAAACAGCTCTTGTTTAGCAAGTATTATTGTGTCGCCCATGTGCTACCTGTAGTGACATGTTCATGTTTGTAGTGGTTGTTTAGACCTGTTTTTTAGCTCATCTGAGCACAACATGCCTATTGTGGGCTCTTGTGATTGCCTTGTGTCTGTTGTTTGTTGTGTGTCGTCCGTAATGACCTCTGTCATCTATCTTTGCCACGTTTAATTTTATTTCCAATCTTCATGAAACTTGGTCAAAACATTTGTCATAATTATCGGCCAATTTTTATGCCTCCCAAGGAGGGCATATAGTGATCGCACTGTCCGTCTGCCCGTCACACTTTTGCGTTTAGGTTTCGAAAAATGCTCATAACTTCTATGTCGCTTCAGATGTAGCCTTCATATTTGGTATGCATGTGTTTATGGACAAGGCCTTTTGATATGCACACAGTTTTGACCCTTTTGAGTTTGACCTTGAACTTAGGGTCCGCGTTTAGGTTTCGAAATCTGTGTTTAGGTTTCCAAAAAGCGCTTTTTGGGGGCATATGTCTTCCGATAAAGACAGCTCATGTTTTCTCATAAGGTACAAAAAATAGTTGAATGTTAGCACTTAAAAAGGTACATTATTTGTCAAATAATAATTAAAATGTATAAGAACATTTGTTCTAATGGTATCTTGACCAAGTTCAAATATGGTGTCGGTCTTTTGAAAAAAATAAATGATGCCGTTATGTTTGAAAAACATAGCCATCAGGGGGCAGGGCAGTTTTCCTGAGATATTTTAAGTGAAATCATCTAAACAGGCTAAAAGTAACACTTTTTGCTGAATCAGCGTAAAGCTTACTAAAAAAATAAATCTCAGATAAATTTAAATATAGTTCTGGGTAAAAAGCAGTGAAAATTATTACACAAACATCGCAAATCTTTAAAAAAAAAAAAGAAGATAAGTTCCTTTGGGTCTATGGTGACGGACTTTAGAGAATTGGGCCCTCTTGTTAAAAAAAGGAAAGGCATCTTAACTTATTTACGCCAGAGGTTGTATCCCGATTTTATTTAATATAGTAATTTTTTTCAGACACCTGCGGCTCTCATGTGCTACCGAGTTTTTATTCATCATTCAAATTAAAGCCCAGCCTTTCCAAGAGGAACAATGACATGATGTACATGTACATGAAGTCTTATTTTTACATGATTTACACGAATTGCATGGTGACTGTTAATCTGTTGCTAGAAAATTACAAAATTGTCATAATGATATGAGTCGTGTTCTGAAAAAACTGGGCATAATGCATGTGCGTAAAGTGTCGTCCCAGATTAGCCTGTGCAGTCTGCACAGGCTTATCAGGGACGACACTTTCCGCTTTTATGGTATTTTTAGTTTCAAGGACGTCCCTCCTTACCGAAAATCAAGTTAAGACGGAAAGTGTTGTCCCTGATTAGCCTGTGCGGACTGCACAGGCTAATCTGGGATGACACTTTACACACATGCATTAAGCCCAGTTTTCTCAGAACACGACGCATATAGTGCTATGCATACCATGCTCCTTATCATTTGACTCTTCCTCGTTTGAGTTCAAAATTAAGCTTTCCAATGACTCAAATTATTTGATTTGGCAATAGTAAAATGGCATCCATTTTCAGTCCGACTTGCTAGTTTTTTTTGGCTTTAGACCTCTTTCTTCATTTTGAAATTTATTGGTGTCATTTAATATTTATTATACTTTTTTCTGCCATTTTCTTGTGTTAATTTAAAACAAAAACAAACAGAACATTATGAGAAAGTTATTGGATAAGTAGACTGCTGTTAAGTGTCAAATACAGATATATCCTCGGCAGGAAAATTGTTCACTGAGTGATTGACATGCTCTCTATTTTCAGCGATATCAGAAGAGAAGTATGTGGACATAGCGTTGTCGAGGTTACGCTCAAGTAGAGAGGCTGACTCGAGTCGAGGGGAGCGTGGGGACTCAAGTGGCGACGTTTATGACTCCCACGCCATGGACCAGGAGGCTGAGGAGGCAAGGGAGAGCAATCTGCTGGTCACTTCCACCGTCTCAGTGCCAGAAGTGTCCTTAGTTCCCTCCCCTGAAGTCAGCAAGGTAACACAGGGAACAAAGAGCTATGAGATTGGATCTGAGAAAAGCGGGTTTAATGTGTGTGCGTAAAGTGTTGTCCCAGATTAGCCAGTGAAGTCTGCACATTCTAATAACGGACAAGGCTTTCCACATTAACAGGATTTTCCCCAAAAAGAGACTTCCTTAAAATGCAAAATAAATTCAAAGTTAAAAGTGTTGTCCCAGATTAACCTGTGGACACTGCACAGGCTTATCTGGGACAAGAATTCACTACATGCATTTAACCCCCTCTTCTGAGAGCGCTGTTCATATTTTGTTTTGTCATTGTTTATTAGGGTCAGCTAGAGTGGATTACTAAACTTACAACAGAATCATACTAGAGTTAGGAGTTTTTTATGTTAAAACTTGGTTAAAGTTTTGCGATAACTTTTGCAATATTGCAGATAGCAACTTGATATTTGGCATGCAGGTGTATCTCTAGAGCTGCACATTTTGAGTGGTGAAAGTTCAAGGTCATCCTTCAAGGTCAAAGGTCAAATATATGGGGGACATAGTGTTTCACAAACACCTCTTTTTCATTAATTTTTTTCTTCTTATCTAGCATCCAGTGTAGGCAGAAGGTGTTGTCCCTGATTAGATTATCAAATAGTATGTCCTCATATACCTTTCAACATTACTGCAGTGGTATAAAAATGAAATGTATTGTAGAACACATTTAAAGCACTTACTCAACATACGGAATGGTGACATTTTTTTAAAAACCTGAAAAAGTGCTAATTTGTGTTTAAACATCCTTTTGTTAATGTGCATAATTGTTTCTCAAACTTAATTTAAACTCAAACAAAAGCAATTGTAAATATGTATTAATATAGATATCATTAATTTAATTCCAAGCAGGTGTAACAATAAATTGAACTTGCATTTGGCCAGTGTGCTACTGTGTACAACATGAATGATAATTTGATAAAATAAAGACGGAACACATTTCAGTTCTCATTAAATTTGTTCAAGTTTTCTAGTGTTAGTTAGGATTTTAAAACTTCCAGTAATACATGTTATAAAATATACATTGCAACCAGGCAATACTTGGCTTATCAGTGACTGAAATAACAGTCTATGATAATAACACTGTCTGCAGTAGATAACATGTATCCGTTTAGGTCAAGGTCGATATACTTCTTGTTGAAATGTTGCAAGCTGGTGAAGATGCAAATAAATGGATTAATGAATAAATGAAAATTGGGGTTTTGAAAAATTGTGCTCTCAATTAAACAAGTCTACATTTTGTTTATTTTGGTTGAAATTTTCATGATAGTTTGCTATTGTAGAAGCCCAGGTCTGTAGAGAACAGATCCTTCCAAAACTTCCATGTTTGAACATGAAAGTTTGCTATTTCAGAGACCCAGGTCGGTAGAGAACAAATCCTTCCAAAACTGCTATGTTTGAACATGATAGTTTTCTATTTCAGAGTCCCAGGTCTGTAGAGAACAAATCCTTACAAAACTGGTATGTTTGAACATGAAAGTTTGCTGTTTCAGAGGCCAATCTCTGTAGAGAGCAAATCCTTCCAAAACTGCTATGTTTGAACATGATATTTTGCTATTTCAGAGGCCAGGTCGGTAGAGAACAAATCCTTCCAAAACTGCTATGTTTGAACATGATATTTTGCTATTTCAGAGACCCAAGTCTGTAGAGAACAGTCTCCACGAAGCTCACAACAACACTCTTCCAAAGCCCAGCCTCAGTCGCTACAACTCCGTCAAGCGCAAGCAGCTCGAGCGACTGCGCCAGCGCTCTGACTGGTTCCTGGGGCCCAGCACGGTCAGCAGTCCAAGCATCAACATCACCACCAGCCCAGTCATCCATATAGACAAGGTCTTCTGTACCCTCCCCCCCACTGCGGCACCCCCCATGCATGCAGCGCACGAACCCATCAGAGCGAAAACTTCAGGAAACTCAGGGAAGTCGGTTACACGTTCTTCATCAGATGGGGCCGTGCTGGACGGGATATCAGACCAGGGCAGCGTCTGTAGTGAAGTCTCCAGTCGTAGCGAGAGTCCTGCGTCAGAGCCTGTAGCCAGGTCGGCAGCCATGTGCGTGCACAGGGACATTGTTCACGCTCAGACCATGGAGGATGTGAATATTGACTATGACGACGATGACGAGAAGGAGAATAATGTGGTTGGAGTGATGGATGATGACTTGACCGAGTCCGAAATATGCTATTTTATGATAGAGCGTAAATACGGCGAGTCTAAGTCTTAGCAAGGACTCGGTGTCTCGAACTGTGAACATATCTCAACCTGTGGGCTCAGTGATGTGTGCGCCAGGTCTGTTGTGCTGTATTGCATTGCCGTTTCATTGACACACACACAGTGTTCTTGGGCATAGCGCCATTTGTTCCAGTGTTTGTGTGTGTTGGTTTTTCCATGTTCATTAGATTTGTTTTTTTCTGTCTTTGTGTTTCATATTTATGCAAAGTTCTGCATCCTTGTGCTGATGAAAATTTACAGCTTTGAAGGCATTCAATCAATGAAGGCATTCAATCCATTTCTGAAATTTACTTGTATGCATATATTGTAAATCTGTCATAAATTTACGTAGAGAATTTTATTTGCTAGAGAAAAAGGTACATTTTCCAACAAACACTACCTTAAAAAGATGTGAACAATGTTTTAGAAGCCTGTATTTGCATTTTTGATGGGTCCATAAAGTTAATGATTTTAAGGACCATCTTTCGAAAACTTCAAAAATGTTAAAGTATGCTTCTTGAACAAATAATTAAATGAGACTTTGATTTGTTGAAAGTAATAAATATGTTTTGCCATAGAAAAACTGTATTTATCCAACAAATTTAGTTTGGTTAACAGATTTTAAGCCCTGACACATTTTAAATAATTTGATAATATTGATGGCATTACTAGGGTTCCAATCTGAGGGAAATAAATTGCTTTGTTAAGTGGCAATACATGCAGAAGAACTTGATTTATTTATGGTGTGAAATAGGATCTTCCAGTGTGTTGTATATTGTTTATAACCTTGCAGACAAATGCAAATTGTCAGGGGTTGTACTATATTCATGTAACACAAGTCTTACTTTGTTCAATGGTTGACACACCAGTTCAATTTCTAAGAACCATTGGTGATTGCAATAGTTAGTGACACATTTTAAATCATACAATATTTACAAAATATATTTTGAATAACTATTTATTTATCATTTAATCATCATATTCCTTTAAGTTTTACAGTTACTGTGCAATTAAAAATCATAATTGTCTCGTATTTATACATTTAATTGCACTAGGTAATAGTTTACCATATATTTATAATTTATAGAACATAGTTTCATCTATATGAATTTTATTTTATCTAAATTATGCCGTTTCAATCTTATAGAAGCATAAATATACTCACTATAATTAACAATTTCTACTAACTGGCTGTGAATTTGCAAATGTAGAACTTTTATAAATGCTCCCAAATTGTGTGGGTTTTTCGTAATATATTTGAATGTACAGAAAATATTGTATTGATCCATTGAAAATGTAGATAATCCACATTATTTAATTTTAAATGTGACTTGACATTTCCCCTTGTTTATGAAGGCAGTAAATTTTATTGGCAGTGAATACATTTTGTTTCTAATGAATAAGTTGAAACTGATCTTGTTTACAATTGATCAATATTTGCTGTTCTTTGCTGTTGTAAATGCATTGTGAAGAACATTGATCATTATTCTGAGTCGGTATATAGGGCTTTATTCTTATTATGCATTGAATATTTGCTAAATGTGGTTTTTTTCTTTAAGGGTCAATGTTTCATGTTTATAGTTAAGATTTCAACTTGTTCCAGTTAAAATGTTGGTGTTTGTTTAAATAGTGTTTTTTTTACACGTTTTAAGCATTTTAACAATAATATTACCATGATGGTTACTACATTTAGTAAAATGTATTAACCTTTGACATGCATGCTACAATTTTATCTGTTGATTTGTTTCAAATGTAGTTCCTCTTGCTTAACACACTTTTAAAAGAATCAAAATACGATGGAGATTATTACCCCCATTAACATTGGTAATGGGGGCTATATAGGAGTCACTTTGTCGGTGGGATGGTCAGTCTGTCCCGAAATTTCATCCGATCTTCACCAAACTTGGTCACAAGTTGGATCTTGATTATGTATAGGTCAAGTTTGAATATGGGTTATGCTGGGTCAAAAACTAGGTCACGGGGTCACTTAGTGTGTTTTAGACCAAAAGTTTGTCTGGACCATAACTATGTCAGATTTTAAAATAACTTGATACATTTGTTCACCTTCATGGGACAGTGTGTCGCATGAAAAAAGTACGTCGATATCTCCAAGGTCAAGGTGACACTTGGAGTTCAAGGGTCAAATGCTTGTCCGGGCCATAACTTTATCATTTATTGTGAGATTTTAAAATCATTTGGTAAATTTGTTCACCATCATGGGACGATGTGTCGCGTGAAAGAATTGCGTCAATATCTCGAAAGTCAAGGTCACACTTTGAGTTCAAAGATTAAAAATGGCCATAAATGAACTTGTCTGGGCAATAACTATGTCGTTCATTGTGAGATTTTAAAATCATTTGGCACATTTGTTCACCATCATTGGACGGTGTGTTGTGCGAAAGAACTACATCAATATCTCCAAGGTCACACTTTGAGTTCAAAGGTCAAAAATGGCCATAAATGAGCTTGTCCGGGCCATAACTATGTCGTTCAATGTGAGATTTTAAAATCATTTAGCATATTTGTTCACCATCATTGGACGGTGTGTCGTGCGAAAGAATTATGTTGATAACACCAAGTTCAAGGTCACACGTTGAGTTCAAAGGTAAAAAATGACCATAAATGAGCTTGTCCGGGCCATAACTATGTTGTTCATAGTGAGATTTTAAAATCATTTGGCACATTTGTTCACCATTATTGGACGGTGTGTCGCGCGAAAGAATTACGTCGATATCTGCAACGTCAAGGTCACACTGTGAAAGTGTCAAAGGTAAAAGTGGCCATAAATGATCTTGTCCGGGCCATAACTATGTCATTTATTGTGAGATTTTAAAAATAAGTGGTACATTAGTTCACAATCATTGGGCGATGTGTTATGCAAAAGAATTATGTCGATAACTCCAAGGTCTTGGGTCACACTTGGAGTTCAAAATTAAAAAAGTGGCCATAAATTTGGACTGCATGTCATGCGAAAGAATTCAAGAGTTGAAAGGTCGAAATGGCCATAAATGATAATGGCATTATAATTCTTAAAAATCGCCATAAATTTGATTCTCTTGTTTTGTGAAGACAGCATGCAAAATAGTTTGTGTCAATGCGGCACCTGGGGGTATACGTCACGTCTGTGACAAAGCTCTAGTTAGTTATGGCTTGGGATATCAATTAAACCAATTTGCTTGTTATATTTTTGTTTGAAAAGGTAAATCAAATTTTCTCTTCAATTTTTTTAATTTGGACTTGGGTTGGTGGGGCAAATTGTTCTCTTTATCTAACTGCATTTATGGGGTAAATTTCTTCAATTTTAGGTAGTTTTTTATGCCCCCGAAGCGTATCATATAGTTTTTGAACTCTCCGTAAGTCAGTCTGTCCGTCCGTCCAAAAACTTTAACATTGGTCATAACTTTTGCAATATTGAAGATATCAACTTGATATTTGGCATGCATGTGTATCTCATGGAGCTGCACATTTTGAGTGGTGAAAGGTCAAGGTCATCCTTCAAGGTTAAAGGTCAAATATATGGCTTCAAAGCGGCGCAGAAGGGGGCATTGTGTTTCTGACAAACACATCTCTTGTTTCCATCAATTACTGCAGGATACAGATTTGAATTTGACATTCCCTATTCTCTGTGAAGCCAGATAGGTCTTGTTATATGTGAAGACACATTGTAAGTGCTTATTCAAACACTTCAACTTTCAAGTATTTAAGAGGTTTGTTGGATGCAAGATACATTGTGTATGTGTGTTTTGACCAATAAAATGTCTTTGTCATACAAATAGAATATGCTTATTGAATTTTTTCTTTAATAACAGTTAAACTTTAATAACATATAACCATGCCATTAAGAAATGTTCTTGCATCTGTCTCTCTGTAGACACAAATTTGTGTGGAGTTCCTTTACTCTTGTCAACGTACATCCTTCAAACTTGTGCTAACTTTGTTTTGAATACTGGCTGGCCATGCGGTCAAAAGGTTCCACGCCATAAGGTTCAATTTTTCATGTTACAACTTCCTGCATATTTCTAAATGTGGTGTCTGGGGTTTTCCCCACTATTGTAACAACGCCCAGTTATATTTTATTTTATTTATTTATCTCATGTATTATTTAATTGGATGATAAAAAAGTAGTTTTCATTCATTTTCAAGCTGGGAGTCATTAAAATGTGTATTCATGCTTTATATTTGTTTTTGTTTTTAAGTGATCTTATTAAGTTTATTAGAAATCTCATTATCTTTGTTGAGAAAAATGTATTGATTTCCATAAAAAAGTATAAAAAGAAGGAACTTTAAAATAATTTTCAAAATAATGTTTATAACTTAAACTTTGCTTTTAGCTGTGTGAATTCCTAAAATAAACATGTTATTGATAGCACATTTTATTTATTAATTTATATATTTGAAGCAAACATAATCTAAAACCTTTTTTATTCAATAGCTACAAACATTTAATTAAAAGTTGATGTAAAATTTTGCTGTTTTACTTGCCATTTCATATGCATTTGCTAATTCATTTTTAGCTTACCTGAGCACAACGCGCTCAATGGTGGGCGTTTTTGTGATCACATTTTGTCCGCTGTTTGTTGTCAACATTTACCTGGTTAACACTCTAGAGGCCACATTTATTGTCCGATCTTCATGAAATTAAAAAAAAAAAATGTCCGCCAGGGGGCGGGGCATTTATCCTTATTAAGCTGTATATGGCTATAGTAAAACCTTGTTAACACTCTTAAGGTCACATATATTGTCCGATCTTCATGAAACTTGTTCCGAAGATTTTTCCCAATGATATGATGGACGAGTTCACAAATGGTTCCGTTTGGTTAAAAAACAAGGCTGCCAGGGGGCGGGGCATTTTTCCTTATATGGCTGTAGTAAAAACTTATTAATACTTACATTTATTGTCCGATCTTCATGAAACTTGATGGTTATAACATTTGTTTTAATGATATCTTGGATTAGTTCGAAAATGGTTCTGGTCTGTTGAAAAGCATGGCCACCAGGAGGGCCATTTATAGTTCAATCTTCATGAAACTTGGTCAGAACATTTGTTCTAATGATATATTGGGCTGCACAGAACAGGGTAGTTCCTTTGTTTCTCAGGTGAGCGACTTTGGGCCTTTTAGACCCTCTTGTTCAATATATATTTAAGTTTCCTTTGCATGTTTTTTTGCACTAATGGTTGTACATCCAGTTAATTTATGTTTTTATCTAGATTACAGTCCCTTTAAGACGAATTGATAAAATACTTTATTTCTGCAACAGCCAATACATGTATATTCTTTTAAACAAAATAATTTGACCACTGTAAAAAATCTGCACTTTGTTAGTGTATTCATTTTGTGTATTATATTACTGTATCTTACATTTTCTTACAAAATTTTGTATATTAAAGTGATTAACACATGTGAAACAGAATTTTCAAGCATTAAGAAGCTGTCAAGTTTCTGTTTTGGTGGCCATAACAATGAACGTGTACGTATTAATTAATTTTTTTAGCAATGAAATATTAAAACTGATACATTCTCAAGAAAAATGGACACACAATCTGTCTCTGACTTTTGTTACGAGCTGTATACAAACACAATGATAATATTCAAGATAATCATTACCAGTGGTAAACATGACAACATGAGCTGTATCCTGTAGTCATGAGTGTTGTTTTATCATGAAGGAGGTTGCAAGGTTGTTGTATGTGTCTTATCGTCATTTCTTTAGTATTTAATACACCATACTTCTGGTATGATGTTCTTCTCAAATTGTTTTTGAAGTAAACCTTCTAAAACAGATATCTTATGTTGTTGTTGTTACTGTTACAGTTACATTAATATTTCAATAGCTGAGAATTACTGGTTTGTGCTCCAAGTTTTGTGAAGCCCTATTGCAGTATGCTATTTATAGCTATCACAATATATGTGTGTGGGTAAATGTAGAAGTCTCCCCGAGCTGGTCGAGAGTGGTACTTTATCTTTCATCTTAAAATTTAACCCTGTTCCACTTAGATACCTATTTTAACCTATTTGAAGTCCCTTAGACTGTTGAATTTAATTAAAGGCCTTTCTTACTAGATTCACATTTTAAAGAGTTCATTTCCAGCCCTTAGATACTGATGAGCAGCATACAGCATAAAACCTGAACAGACTGCGAGTTACTCGCAGGCTGTTCTGGTTTTATGCTGTTTGCACATAGACAATTTTTAATTTGCTTCTGAGTTGGAAAGGGTTAAGAAATGACCGACCACAAGATAGATGTTCACCATTAGAAGACACCTTGTTGAGTGTAAGACCTGTTATGACGATACTTGACGTTTGTTTGCCACTTAATACTGCAGTTTAACCCTATTTAATTGAAACAAATGGTGGAACAGCATTAAATAAACAGAAAATCTGTTGATTTCAGTAATTACCAATTTCACTCCAGTTTATAGAAAACAAGAGGGCCATGATGGCCCTGAATCGCTCACCTGACTCATTAAGATCAGATGAAAACTATGACCTCTATTGTCTACACAATGTTTTTCTATGATTTGACCTAGTGACCTAGTTCCTGACTCTAGATGACCCAAATACAATCCCAATCCAGATTTCATCAAGATAAACATTCTGACCACAGTTCATAAATATTGGATGAAAACTGTGACCTCTATTGTCAACACAAGGTTTTTCTATTTATTTGACCTAGATTTTTACCCCAGATGACCCAAATACAATCCCACCCAGATTTCATCAAGAATTCTGACCAAATTTCATAAAGGTTGGATGAAAACTGTGATCTCTAATGTCTACACAAGGTTTTTCTATTATTTGACCTAGTGACCTAGTTTTTGACCCCAGATGACCCAAATAAAATCCCAACCCAGATTTCATCAAGAAAAACATTCTGACCAAATTTCATAAAGATTGGATGAAAACTGTGACCTCTATTGTCTACTGAAGGTTGTTCTATTATTTGACCTAGTGACCTTGTTTTTGACCCCAGATGACCCAAATACAATCCCAAACCGGATTTCATCAAGATAAACATTTTGACCAAATTTCATCAAGATTGGATGCAAACTGTGACCTCTACTGTCTACACAAACAAATTGTTGACGCACGGACACACGCAGGCACGCACAACGGACGCCGGACATCACACGATCACATAAGCTCACCGTGTCATTTCATGACAGGTGACCTTAAAATATGTGTCGGAGATAAACATGAACAGTTGTGGTTAAAATCCCATAGAAACAAGGGCTGTTTGTAAAACATGCATGCCCCCCTATATGGGCTATAAGTTGTAGTAGCAGCCATTGTGTGAATACGTTTTTTGTCACTGTGAATGGTGGTGGTGGTGGTGGTGGTGGTGGTGGTGGTGGTGGTGAAGTAGTAGTAGCAGTAGTAGTAGTAGTAGTAGTAGTAGTAGTAGTAGTAGTAGTAGTAGTAGTAGTAGTAATAGTAGTTGTAGTAGTAGTAGTAGTAGTAGTAGTAGTAGTAGTAGTAGTAGTAGTAGAAGTAGTAGTAGTAGTAGTAGTAGAAGTAGTAGTAAAAGTAGTAGTAGTAGTAGTAGTAGTAGTGGTAGTAGTAGTAGTAGTAGTAGTAGTAGTGGTAAAAGTAGTAGTAGTAGTGGCAGTAGTAGTAGAAGTAGTAATAGTAGACGTGGTGGTGGTGGTGGTGGTGGTGGTGGTGGTGGTGGTAGTAGTACTAGTAGTAGTAGTACTAGTAGTAGTAGTAGTAGTAGTAGTAGTAGTAGTAGTAGTAGTAGTAGTAGTAGTGGTAGTAGTAGTAGAAGTAGTAGTAGTAGTAGTAGTAGTAGAAGTAGTAGTAGTAGTAGTAGTAGTAGTAGCAGTAGCAGTAGCAGTAGCAGCATTACAAGACCAATACTTAAGAATGATCAAATGGGAAAAGGTAACATAGCACCAGCAGTAAATATTGGGCTCATTTACAGGTCAGATTTGGAATCTCTGCTGTAAAATGAGATTTTGAATGAATTAAAGGGAGGCAAATCTGTAATAAAAGAACATGCATAAACCGTAGTTGTTTCCCTTGTTTGAACCATGCTAAATCCTTACAAGTTTGGAAAGAATTGGATGAAAAATTTGGACTTTATTGCATAAACACCATTTTCTCAATTCAAGGGGAGGTAATTCTGTACTTCATGGACCAATAATGCTCATTTTTTGTAGGGTTCGTGTCTTCATTGATATAAAGACACTGTGCAAATTTGGAAAGGATCGGACAAAAAATGTGGAAGATTTTTGAAAGTTTTCACAAAATAGGCAAAAACGAATAAACATGCAAAGTTCAACGAGCTCCTGCGGCCATGTTTTTTGACGAATCAAATTTCTTTGAACAACTTTTTCAGGGGAGCCCTCAAAGGTCATCCCTGTGAAATTTTTTGAAAATCTGATGAGCAGTTTCTGACAAGAAGATTTTGTAAGGTTTTTACCATATATGGTCATGGCGGCCATCTTGGTTATGTGATCAAATTTTTTTTAACAATTCTTTTGTCCCATGACCTAGGGATGCTCCACATGAAATTTAGTTGAAATTGGCTCAATGGTTTAGTAGAAGAAGATG
Source organism: Dreissena polymorpha (assembly GCF_020536995.1). NCBI lineage: Eukaryota > Metazoa > Mollusca > Bivalvia > Myida > Dreissenidae > Dreissena > Dreissena polymorpha. The sequence continues at coordinate 53,815,665 of NC_068365.1, forward strand.
TGTACAAATTGTTTACAGACGGACGGACGGACGCCGGACGCTGAGTGATCACAATAGCTCACCTCGAGCTATCACTCAGGTGAGCTAAAAAGGGCCGTGCTCTGTGAAAAGGGCGTCTTAGCAAAAAAATGCAGTTAAGCCAGAAAGTGATGTCCCTGATAAGCCTGCGCAGACTGCAAAGGCTAATCTGTGATGACACTTTACACACGTGCATTAAACCCTTTTTAACAGAGCATGGCTCAAATATTTATGCCCCCCTATGAAGAAGAGGGGGTATATTGTTTTGCGCATGTCGGTCAGTCCGTCCATCCATCCGTCCGTCCGTCGGTCCGTCTACCAGATGGTTTCCGGATGATAACTCAAGAACACTTAGGCCTAGGATCATGAAAATTCATAGGTACATTGATCATGACTGGCAGATGACCCCTATTGGTTTTCAGGTCACTTGGTCAAAGGTCAAGGTCACATTGACTCTTAATAGTAAAATGGTTTCCGGATGATAACTCAAGAATGCTTAGGCCTAGGATCATGAAACTTCATAGGTACATTGATTATGACTGGCAGATGACCCCTATTGACTTTCAGGTCACAAGGTCAAAGGTTAAGGTCACTGACTCGAAATAGTAAAATGGTTTCCAGATGGTAACTCAATAATGCTCACGCCTAGGATCATGAAACTTCATAGGTACATTGATCATGACTGGCAGATGATCCCTATTGATTTTCAGGTCACTAGGTCAAAGGTCAAGGTCACAGTGACTGGAAACAGTAAAATGGTTTCCGGATGATAACTCAAGAATGCTCACACCTAGGATCATAAAACTTCAAAGGAACATTGATCATGACTGGCAGATGACCCCTAATGATTTTCAGGTCACTAGGTCAAAGGTCAAGGTCACAGTGACTCGAAACAGTAAAATGGTTTCCGGATGATACCTCAAGAATGCTTATGCCTAGGATCATGAAACTTTATAGGTACACTGATTATGACTTGCAGATGACCCCTATTGATTTTCAGGTCACTAGGTCAAAGGTCAAGGTCACAGTGACTCGAAATAGTAAAATAGTTTGCGAATGATAACTCAAGAATGCTTATGCCTAGGATCATGAAACTTCATAGGTACATTGATCATGACTGGCAGATGACCCCTGTAAATTTTCAGGTCACTAGGTCAAAGGTCAAGGTCACAGTGACTCGCAACAGTAAAATGGTTTCCTGATGATAACTCAAGAATAATTAGGCTTAGGATCATGCAACTTCATAGGTACATTGATCATGACTGGCAGATGACCCATATTGATTTTCAGGTCACTAGGTCAAAGGTCAAGGTCACAGTGATAGAAAACGTAATCACACAATGGCTGCCACTACAACTGACAGCCTAAATGGGGGGCATGCATGTTTTACAAACAGCCCTTGTTTTATTCAAGCCTGTGCCACTGTGCCCTGTGAAAATATTAATTTCTCTTACCACTTGTGAATTAATATCAATAATGTCCTCAGAACTGGAGAAATATCCTTTATATATTACAGACCTTTTTAAATATGCTTTGAGACTTGTGGAAGCATGTAAGGATTTGTTTGGAACACGTTGCACCTAATCATAACTCAGTGCAGCACACAAGTTCTAATATAAATGATGCAGTTCAAATGCAACACTTTGTTTTGGCAGTTCTCATTGACTTTAGCCAACACGAGAGAATATCTGAGCCGCGTTCTGAGAAAACTGGGCTTAATGCATGTGCTTCAAGTGTCGTCCCAGATTAGCCTGTGCAGTCTGCACAGGCTAATCAGGGATGACACTTCACTTTTATGGTATTTTTAGTTTCAAGGAAGTCCCTGCTAACCAAAAATCAAGTTAAGGCGGAAAGTGTCGTCCCTGTGCGGACTGCACAGGCTAATCAGGGATGACACTTCACTTTTATGGTATTTTTAGTTTCAAGGAAGTCCCTGCTAACCAAAAATCAAGTTTAGGTGGAAAGTGTCATCTCTGATTAGCCTGTGCTGATTGCACAGGCTAATCTGGGATGACACTTTATGCACATGCATTAAGCCCAGTTTTCTCAGAACACGACTCGACTGGAAAGAATAGACAATATCTTGTTTAGTTTCTTATCTTTATTGTCATTTAAAAAAATTGTTACATACTGTATGTATTTTTGGCATGAATCTGCAGTCAGTAAAAGTATGTTACATTTCCTTCACAAAAAATATGAAGAGTAGACATTCTATAATAAATAAAACTGCTACAGTCAGCTGAAAAGATGCACACTATAACATTATATTATATCTCAGACATTCAAGATGCTTAATCTGTTTTTTCTCTGATTTTTTTTGGTATCTCTTGTTTCAAAAATCTATTTTGACACTTTCACAACCAAAAAGAATAACAAAATCCCCACTAGCAATGTTGGCTAAATTTTAAAAAAGGGAAAATACCTTTGCAGGGAAAATACCTTTGCAGGAAAAGTTTCTATCATTTTTGGCTAATCAGGGATGACAATTTCCGCTTTTATGATATTTTCTGTTTAAAGAAAGTCTCTTCTTAAAAAAAATCCAGTTAATGCATAAAGTGTCGTCCCTGATAAGCCTGTGCGGACTGCACAGGGCTACTCTGGGACAACATTTTACGCACTGTATGCATTAAACACCCTTTTCACAAAGCATGGCTCATTAAATTTCTGCAATTTAAGCACTAACACTGTGGGTATGTGAAAAAGGTCAATTTAAGTATGTTTACAAAATAAAATAATTAAACACTTTAATCTAATTTAATTAAAATAATTCTGTGTCAAGTTTGGCCTACAGGTAAGCTACCAACACACAAAACATCAGCACAATAAATTGTATCTTCATGAAAACTCGCGTTTTTGAGCAGAAACAGTTTTTCCATATAAACTAACAGTGTGACCTTGTTCTGACATGCAACCAAATGGAATTCCATGCATTGTCTGCATGTTGTAAAGAACCAAACCACATAATTTCAGCGCAATTCCCTGCTAACACTGATATTAAGTGAAGACCGGTGTTCTATTCATAGTAACTGTGATCCAATGCTGGGTATTCATGTATTCCACTTACACGCACAATTTTAGCATAATACCTCCAACAAAAATCATATTATTGAGCAGAAAATGTTTATCTATTTTTTGGCAACTGTGACCTTGACCTTTATTCTACTGGTCTATATAAAATGCCAATCGAGGTCTACATGTAAGCAACCCACTCTCAAAATTTTAGTGCAATACCTCCATCCAAACTCAAGGTAGACGAAACAGTGTTCTTTCTATCATTCTAGAAGAAAAAGAGACAATGACCTTCACCTAACTGGCCCTAATTGCAATCACAAGCTAAGTCTCCATAAAAGTTACCTACACATAAAATGTGAATGCTATACCTATATCCAAACTGTAGTTATTAAGCAGAAACCATTTTTCTATTTAAGAAAATGTGACCTTGATGTGATGAGCATCAAATTCAATCTATAGCTAGGTTTCTATTAAATCTAACCATATGCTAAATTTCTTTATATGCTAAGTTTCTTCAAGATTGTTCAATGAAAAACTCAAGTTACTTAACAAAAACCACTTATTGGAAAGCAGACATTAATTTGGGAAAATTCAAGGGCCGTAATTCAGAAACTTGTGCGTCAGGCAATCTGACTTGTTTTTAAACTTGGTAAAGATATAATGCTAATAAACAAAATCACCAATTTTGAAGACCATAGATAAAAAAATTGAGTTGGAATGTAGACAAGAATTATTTTGCAATTTTTTTAACTTGAGGGCTATTATTCTAAAAACCTTGATGCCATACGGCTGGTCATCAAACTTTAATGAGATATTATGCAGACAAACATTATCACAAAGTTTCAAAATGATTAAAACTTTTTTTAATTTTTAAGCGGACATTGTTTTCCTCTATGCCGCTGTCATCCTGGGCGCTGCTTGACCCCCCTCCCGCCTACAGCAGGTGTTGTCATGTTATGACCTGTTTAAACAGATTTTTTTTTAAAGCAAAAGGAGAGAAACAATTTGACAGACTCAATAAAATGTTCCATGGTCACGCCATTTTCTAGGCCTTTTTTTGCTTTATAATCTTCAGAGAGCCTGAACATGAATAAAATAAAATGAAAAAATATAAGAAAACGCATGAACATAAACACATAATAGACATCAACAACAGCTGTGTTTAAAAAACACAATGCCCCTTGAAAAGTGTTATTTAAAAGAAAAAAGGTCTGTCATTTCGTAAAAAATTTAATGGACCGGAACAAAAGTTGAACTTTATCTGTAAGCCATGTAGGTAAACTCACACACCACAAATAAGGTCAGTATCTGAAAACGTTCAGGAAAAGTACCGGAAAATTTCTTAGTTCTTTCTAAACAAATTTCTTTTTTTTTACTTCTAAATTTGCCCAAAATCAACAAACTCAAACTTGACCTCAAAGTCATGCAGGTAAATTCACACACCCAAAATCAGTTCAGTGCGAGTAAAATGTCATCCTTCCTGGGGCATAGCAAAAAAAGTATCAGGCTTAAACATGTTATCCAATTAACACTAAGAAATTCATTAAATGGTTTATATCCATAAATAAAGTAATATCTGATAATAAATGCATGCATTTCCAATCAACAATACATGTGTTAGGAAAAACTATTATTTCAAACAAGAGCACCGCTTAACGAGTGCCAACGCTCCGCTGCGGGTGCAGTTTTGAATAAATGAAAGCTTGTCAGAAATTATTATTAATTTTTTTTAGAGGTCACAGTCACCTTGACCTTTGACCAAGTGACCCTAAATTTGGTATGGGGTGTAGAACTCATCAAGGTGCATCTACATATGAAGTTTCAAAGTTGTAGGTGGAAGCACTTTAATTTTAGAGCCAATGTTAAGGTTTTAGCACGGCAGACGCCGGACGACGAGCTGGCTATGACAATACCTCGGGTTTTCTCCAAAAACAGCAGAGCTAAAAATATACAGGCATCTGCAATTCAGAAATAGGGAGCAATAACACATCTTTAATAAACAATAAATAAACAATATGAAAAACAACAATGCAAGTTTTTTTTTAAACATAAAATCATAAATTACAATATACACATGTAGTAATATATTACAATATTATTGTAACTTGTGTCATAAATAACTGACTAGTTTCAATGTGAATCAATTTGAATGTACTGCATTAACATTGATTTCAAGTTACTACATTTACAGTGATTTGAATGTACTGCATTAACAAATGATTTCGATGGAGTGGATCAACACAAAAGTCCAGCGTTTGATAACTAATTGTTGAGCATTGTATGATCATTCTAACATACACAACAGTATGTATTGGTTCTGTCCAAGAAATAGGTTTCAATGTGTGTCACAAAGTCTTCAGCTATTGACTCAATCCAGATTCAAGAAATTGAATTCAACTAAGAACAAATGAAAATGGAAATGTTCCTGCAGCTAAATTAGATCTTTACAAATCATTCAAAGTATTTATTGATTACATAATAAATATTTTAAAGCATGTGTATGATCTTATATGGAAAATAATTCAATTATCAAATAATATGTTTACAGTTCAAAAGTCCAGGCCCAAGGTATTATCAACCAATTATTTTTACATTATAATGTCGATGTCATTCGTTCTGTATAGTGTATTATGCTTATTCAAAGTCATGTTTGAGTATGTTTGAGTATCGGACCACCATGTCCTTTCAATGTTGAAAACATTGAGTTGATTTCTTTTGTTGTAGATGTATGTATAACTTCTTTTAAAATTAGAACAGTACACAGCAGGTTACTGTATGATAAAAACAATAAATATTTAAATGCTTAAGTTATGAAAATGCCATTTACCCATTTTCAAGAGGTCGCAGTTTTCATCCAATCTTTATGAAATTTTTTATGAACATTTATGTTTATGTTAAGTCATCATTTTATATGTTAAGTTAATATTACAAACAAACAGCAAACAAAAACTTCATTCAGCATTGTTACAAAAGCAAGATAACTAATTAATTGAAAACTAACCATGAAGAGTTTCTTGTGTGTGACAGACGTGACTACATGTCAGATTATAGATCTATAATTACCAGTTAATTGTAACAAACAAAACCAAACATTTGGTAGGCAAGGAATTCACAGTACAAAAGCAATACATATATCATGGTCCTTTTGTAGGTAATAATGTGGATAAAGTACTTCAACAAAACAACACCTGATTTTTTACGGGACTACAAATGCATTAAAATGCATGTCTTAGTTGTAAAAACAGTTAAGAAATATAACTGTGGTTCATTTAGAAAAATGTATTGACTGGTGAAATAATATTCAAAATAATAATTTTATAATACTTTGTAGATCCTAAACGTCTTATTCGTGAACACATGTTTGAAATATTTAGCGTATTCGGGCGTCTGTTTGCGGACCTCGTCACAGAACCGTGGTGTGGAGCTCTTGACCAGGCCGGGCTCCGACTGACCGCTGTCAGGGATCTGGACATAGGGACAATAGAAAATAAATGAGTTGCGTTCTGAGAAAACTGGGCTTAATGCATGTGTGTAAAGTGTCATCCGAGATTAGCCTGTGCAGTTTTCGCACAGGCTAATCAGGGATGACACTTTCCGTCTAAACTTGATTTTCAGTAAGGAGGGACTTCCTTGAAACTAAAAATACCATAAAAGCAGAAAGTGTTGTCCCTGATTAGCCCTGACTAGGCCTGTGCATTCCTATAAGCTACCATGGGGGCCTAAAAATAATCAGGAATCCATAAAATTGGACTAAATTCACATGCCCTGCGTCACCTACCCCTCCATTCAAGATGTCGCTCTGGCATAGTTGATAATGGTGTCTGCCTAGCCACTGGGGGTCTAAGGTCGGATTTCAACTGTGGAACCGTTTTTTGAGATTTTCCCCTTAAAAGACACCAAGCACAGTCAATATCTAGCAAGTTACCTACCACTTCATTGACAATATCTAACAGGTCACCTACCACTCCATTGTCAATATCTAGCAGGTCACCAACCACTCAATTGACAATATCTAGCAGGTCATCTACCACTCAATTGTCAGTATCTAGAAGGTCACCTACCACTCCATTGTCAATATCTAGCAGGTCACCTACCACTCCATTGTCAATATCTAGCAGGTCACCTACCACTCCATTGTCAATATCCAGCAGGTCATCTACCACCCTATTGTCAATATCTAGCAGGTTACCTACCACTTCATTGTCAGTATCCAGCATGTCACCTACCACTCCATTGTCAATATCTAGCAGGTCTCCAACCACTCAATTGACAATATCTAGCAGGTCATCTACCACTCAATTGTCAGTATCAAGAAGGTCACCTACCACTCCATTGTCAATATCTAGCAGGTCACCTACCACTCCATTGTCAATATCTAGCAGGTCACCAACCACTTCATTGTCAATATTTAGCAGGTCTTCTACCACTCCATTGTCAATATCTAGCAGGTCACCTACCACTCCATTGTCAATATCTAGCAGGTCATCTACCACTCCATTGTCAATATCTAACAGGTTATCTACCACTCCATTGTCAATATCTAGCAGGTCACCTACCACTCCATTGTCAATATCTAACAGGTTACCTACCACCCCATTGTCAATATCTAACAGGTTATCTACCACTCAAGTGTCAATATCTAACAGGTTACCTACCACTAAATTGTCAGTATCTAGAAGGTCACCTACCACTCCATTGACAATATCTAGCAGGTCACCTACCACTCCATTGTCAATATCTAGCAGGTCACCTACCACTTCATTGTCAATATTTAGCAGGTCATCTACCACTCCATTGTCAATATCTAGCAGGTCACCTACCACTCCATTGTCAATATCTAACAGGTTATCTACCACTCAAGTGTCAATATCTAACAGGTTACCTACCACTCAATTGTCAATATCTAGCAGGTCACCAACCACCCCATTGTCAATATCTAGCAGATCACCTACCACTTCATTGTCAATACCCAGCAGGTTACCTACCACTTCTTGTCAATATCCAGCAGGTCATCTACCACTCCATTGTTAATATCTAGCAGGTCATCTACCACTCCATTGTCAATATCTAGCAGGTCACCTACCACTTCTTGTCAATATCTAACAGGTCACCTACCACTTCTTGTCAATATCTAACAGGTCACCTACCACTTCATTGTCAATATCTAGCAGGTCATCTACCACCGCTTGTCAATATCTAGCAGGTCACCTACCACTCCATTGTCTAGCAGGTTAACTACCACTCCATTGTCAATATTTAACAGGTCACATACCACTCCATTGTCAATATCTAGCAGGTCATCTACCACTCCTTGTCAATATCTAGCAGGTCATCTACCACTCCATTGTCAATATCTAGCAGGTCAACTACCACTCCATTGTCAATATCTAGCAGGTTACCTACCACTCCATTGTCAATATCTAGCAGGTCACCTACCACTCCATTGTCAATATCTAGCAGGTTACCTACCACTCCATTGTCAATATCCAGCAGGCCACCTACTACTCCATTGTCAATATCTAGCAGGTTACCTACCACTCCTTGTCAATATCTAGCAGGCCACCTACCACTTCATTGTCAATATCTAGCAGGTCATCTACCACTCCTTGTCAATATCTAGCAGGCCGCCTACCACTTCATTGTCAATATCTAGCAGGTCATCTACCACTCCTTGTCAATATCTAGCAGGCCACCTACCACTCCATTGTCAATATCTAGCAGGTCAACTACCACTTCATTGTTAATATCTAGCAGATTACCTACCACTCCATTGTCAATATCCAGCAGGCCACCTACCACTTCATTGCCAATATCTAGCAGGTCATCTACCACTCCTTGTCAATATCTAGCAGGCCACCTACCACTCCATTGTCAATATCTAGCAGGTCATCTACCACTCCTTGTCAATATCTAGCAGGCCACCTACCACTCCATTGTCAATATCTAGCAGGTCAACTACCACTCCATTGTCAATATCTAGCAAGTTACCTACCACTCCATTGTCAATATCCAGCAGGCCACCTACCACTTCATTGCAAATATCTAGCAGGTCATCTACCACTCCTTGTCAATATCTAGCAGGCCACCTTCCACTCCATTGTCAATATCTAGCAGGTCATCTACCACTCCTTGTCAATATCTAGCAGGCCACCTACCACTCCATTGTCAATATCTAGCAGGTCCGGTAGACGGCAACCGCCACGTGACGGTGCCAGACAGATGCTGTCCTCTAGGATAATGTAGTCTGTCTTGTATTTCCTCATCAGCTCATGGACCTCCTGGGGTTCACGCTTAGCATAGTACTGGTACAGCTGGCAGGGAGAAAGTGATGTTTAATACTTTAATCTGTGGATTCATGTAAATTCATTAACATGAAATTTCACAGATACCAAAAAAAAGGCGGATTTGTTAGATCTTAAATGTTTGGATGCTTTATAATGTGGGATATAAGGCTATGATAGTAAATAATATAATTAGTTGAATATTTTATGTTGTGTTTGAATGGATCCATAAAATAAAAAAATAGGGTCCAAGCTCTTGTAAACGAGTATATGCCGTCCACAATCTCAACTGTTCCATATCTATTTTGTATTAATATTCTTCCAGAAATAATTAAAAATCAACCATGCCAAACTTTGTGAATTTCATGAAACAAGTCAGTGAGTGACAGCCCCCCCAGCCCCCCCCCCCCCCCCCCCACACTCCCATCCCCAATCCACAACACTGCCTCCCACCTCCTTTGTCTTGATGCGCAGGTGTTTATCCTCGTAGTGGGGGTGGTTGGTGATAGGTCTCCCGGTGCTGAGTTTGATGCCTGCCATGAGCTGCATGCTCCCGGTGAGAGATGCGGCCGGCGCAGTGTTGGACCTGGAACAGTCATCATCCAGTTGGTCAAACGTTTAACCCTTACTTAAACTAACCAAGTTTTGATAAAGATTTCTTGTTCTTTGCACTTAACTTTTTAAATTTGTTAACTTTGTTCAAAAACCTGGTAAAAAAGTATTGTTACTTGATCCACTCCATGAGCTCTACTGTGTCTGGGTCCCAAAACTCCTTCAGATCTTCCAGTTCCTTGAGGGCAGGGGGCAGGGCCTGGAATAGAGTAGAGTGGGTTGATAAATAAATAGAGGGGATAACACAGTAGAGAGGGGGGAATAAGATGGGCAGAGCCTGAAATAGAGAAGAGTGTTACAGACTTAAGTTGGGGAATAAAACAGAAGAGGGGGGTATAACACAGTAGAGAGAGGGGTAACACGGTAGGGATAGGGGTAACACATGGGGTAATGCATATGCATTAAGTGTCATCCCTGAGTAGCCTGAGTCCTCGGCACAGGCTAATCAGGGACAACACTCTCCGATTTTATGGTATGTTTTGTTTACAGAAATTCCTTTCTTAGAAAAAATCCAGTTTAAATGGAAAGTTTCGTCCCTGATAAGCCTGTGCAGACTACACAGGCTAATCTGGCACGACACTTTACTTACATGAATTAAACCCCAATTTCACAGAGCAGGGCTTATATGTACAATGTTGACTTACAATTGCCAGTAAGAGTGCAAGTACTGTAATGGTGGTCAGATGTCGGGCAATCTGTACCTGCAATTACATGATTTTGAAAAATGTACATACCACTATATGAAAAAAGCTACATCAAGAAATATGAAAATTCCTGGAAAAGTAAAGTTTTAGAACCAGAACATATGCTTTCCAAAGTGATGTGCCAATATAAAGTTTATGACGACAAATCCCTTAAATTCCCAATTATAAAAATTTGGTACAATTACAATCATGGCCATATTGGTCTTACATTTGTGCAATCTCAATTTTGATCAAAGGAAAAAAACAAAGTTTTGTTCTTTTGAAGAAGATTGTACATACACCATCATCGCAAACAATACATTACAATACATACCCCATCATGGCAAACAATACATAACAATACATACCCCATCATGGCAAACAATACATTACAATACACATAAAAACACATTTAGTTATCAACTATCTAACATTGAAGCATCAAATCTAATTAAACTGAACAGAGATCAAACCTTAATCAGAACATCAATTATTTTTCAGAAACTTGCTAGAGTTGCACCTTATTGGCAATATGTCCATATTAATGTATAATGCAATAAAAATTGCTGCTAGAATATGTTTTTCAACAATGCTGAAAAGTATGCAATAAATTTGGAATTATTGCGCCCTCAATGGAGCACCTGCCCTACCTCGACTTCTTGGAACAGTATTAACAAACCTATTCTTGGACTGAAGATATGAATAATTACTTTTGAGTTTATAAACAAGCTGAATAGTGTGATTGCTTATGTGATTAAAAACTGTTCTAAATAAATATTGATATATTTATAGGTGTTAACTGCCATGCCTGACATAATTTTCATGCAATTTTTTAACAAGAAAGTTCTAAGAAAATTCTTTATTTTAAGACTTGAGTCTAAGATTGTTGAGAATGTACAATTGCCGTACCACGACTTCCTGGTTGATCCTCAGTCTTCCCAGCATGCACTTCCACGTCTTGAAGTCACCCACGGCAAACGCTGCCAGCACGCACATGTACGGAGTCCACAGGTACTTCATGCGCAGGGTCGACATGCCGAGAGCACCGAAAAACACTGCCTGGACTGGAGTTGGGCAGTATGAAGATATTTAGTTGCAATAAATTTGATGAGCCGCACTGTGGGAAAACAGGCTTTAATGCATGTGCGTAAAGTCTTGTCCCAGATTAGCCTGTGCAGTCCGCACTTTCTGCCTCAACTGGATTTTCTTTGAGATAAGACAGCCTTTAAACATAAAATTCTATGAAAGAAAGTATTGCCCATGATTCGCCTATGTGAACTGCACAGGCTAATCAGGGAAGACACTTTACACACATGCATTAAGCCCCTTTTTACCAGAACGCGGCTAATTTGTATTGAAGAATTAGATTGAATCATATAAGAAGAAATAAAACATTTAAACATTTTCTTAAAGTTAGACCACACTGATATATCTGAACGTTACACTAGTTTCTTTCATTGCTAAAATTCAATTATTCTGTGAAAATATTTGAAATTGACTAGTATTTACTTGACTTAATATTCATCATTAAATATGTATACAGTGTGAATTAATGGTAATGACCCCTATGATTTGTTATATTTGTGTTCTTTTGAATGCACATTTGTTCTTCAAATAATATCATGTATCTAATATTATAAAACAATAACCCCGGTCATTCTATTTGTTATTGGTCATTTTAATGGTACGAGAATTTCAGAAGTATCATTAAAAGAGAACATGAAAAAGCAGTAAAAAGCTTTATAATCTCAAAGTATGCTTTAAATGTTTAACATGACCTCAAGTAGAGTAACTGATAAAACTTAATAATGTAAAATCTTTGAAAAGTTCTCCTCTCCATTTATCAATAAAAAAAAAATTCAGAAGAAATGCCAATATTCGCTGTCAATATTGATGAACAAACCACCTGGTTAAGTCACGTGACTAAAATCTAGGGGTTGAGAGAATGACAGGAACTCTCTAAACCACAAATCTTTGTTTATTGATAGATCTTTTGATTTGAGTTATTGATTGTTTTCTATGTTGTAGAGTCTGTCCTCTAGTTCTGGTATCCACTGACGACCTCTACTCACTGGCATGGAAAGCGAGATCTGGTCTGGCAGACAGCAGGTGGCTGTGTTTAGGTACAGGGTGATCCTTGACTCCTACATCATGACTGTGGTTGCTGTAGAACACACACAACACTATAAGTGGCGTTCCTGATTAACCATTTACCAAGCAGATACCAATTTTGATCTGGTTTTAGTCCCTTAGAAAATCTAATTTAATAAAGGACCTTTCTTAAAAGCCCATAAACACTGGAAATAAAGGAATATTTCGTACAATATTTCGAAAAATAAAGTGTGTTCTTTATAACTATAGCCAAAACTTCAACTCTAAATGTGGTCTCGTAAAATAGATTTAATGCAATACAAAATGTACGTGTCCTACAACGTATTTCATGTGAATTTCTCGATAACGATTTCCAAACATTTACGAGCAAACGCGAGATTGGCTTCGGGCAACATCAGAAGCACCATGTAGTTCTCATGAATATGTCGTTCTTCCAATGCTGCCCGAAGCCAATCTCGCGTTCGCTTGTAAATATTTGGATATTGTGGCGGGAAATTGACATGGAATATATTGTGGCACAAAAAAATAAAAACAAACATTTTGTATCTCGTTAAATCTATGTAACCATACCACATATAGCATTATATTTTTGGCTCTTGCTATAAGGAAAAATCATTTTTATAGGTTAACTTAATTTAAGGAAATATTTTGCGAAATATTCGTTTATTTTGAGTATTTGTGTGACTATTAGATTCAAGTTTTAAAGACCTGAAGCTCTATTCATATCTGGCCTTCAGCTTTATTTATATCTGACCTCCAGCTCCATTCTTATCTGACATCCAGCTCTATTTATATCTGAACTCTAGCTCTATTTATATCTGGCATTCAGCTCTATTAATATCTGACCCCCAGCTCTATGTATATCTGACCCACAGCTCTATTCATATCTGACCCACAGCTCTATTCATATCATACCTCCAGTTCTGCATGACTGCAATGAAGAGTACAGCCAGCAGTGAGAGATGGGTGAGCAGGTATATGGGGAACACGAGGAGCCGAGACATCCGTTCAAACGTGTCCAGCTGCAGGAATCCAAACGCCTCAATACACAGGTACAGTCTCGAGTCAAAGTCCCTGCAGGTAGAAACAAGAGCCTTTGTTGTAACTACAATAATATGAGTCTCAATCTGGGCTTGATGCATGTGTGTAAAGTGTCGTCCCAGATTAGCCTCTGTAGTCTGCACAGGCTAATCAGAGAAGACATTCTTCCCTTTTATGGAATGTTTTCTTTAATAAAGTCTCTTTGCCGAAAAATCCAGTCAAAGCCGAAAGTGATGTCGCACAGGCTTATCTGGGACGACACTTTACGCACATGCATTAAAGACCCTAATCCCACACCGCGGCTCATATGCATATCTTTGCATTTGCTACAGCAAATCTGATCCCATGAGAGGGAAAGATGACATTTATACAAGACCTGTATTATTGTTCACTTTCTGAAACTATTAAAACAATTTAAATTAACATTATGGAAACTGTTTTGCTCTTAAACAATTCTTAATTCTTTACCCCTTATAGAAGCACTTTGATACGTTGGTTATCCCTTAGAAAATCTAATTAAAGCAATATTCTTTAAGTGAATCAAGTTTTAAAGGCTTAATTTCCAACCTTAAGATACTGATGAGCATGCAACCAGCATAAAACCTGAACAGCCTGCGAGTAACTGGTTTTATGCTGGTTGCAAAAGCCATTACCACTTTGCTTCTCAGGGGGGAATGGGTAAATAAGGTTATAAATACTTACCAACCATTTAAAAAAAACATTGTATTCATCAATTCTTGCTACAATGGTTCATTATGCAAGACACATTCTATGCATGATAATGAAAGGGGAGTGTAAGGGACATTTCATACAATTTCATACAAATAGAAAATGTATACTGTATATTAGATCAATTACCTTGGATTTCCAACTCCAAATTTGTTGAGCAAGAATTTAAATATATGCTCATCTGCCTCAAGCCTTAAGACAGTCTGAAATGCACAGAATATTTTCTAAATATCTGAAAAATAAAATATCTATAAAATATTCAGGCTAACATGCATCAGGCATCAACATAATGTTTTGTAAACAGTATGGGATCATGTAACCCAATTTGACTGACATTGTGTTCAACTGGAATTTATCAATTTGATAAAGACGTCTTTTAAATGCATCCCAAAGAAACTGAAATTAGAATTAATCACTAAGATTAGTTACCATGTCAATACTGAGAGACATGTGTGTCCAATTAAGAAACAAAAATAAAGAAAAAAAACATCTCTTTGAAAAACAATGGTCTGGGAAAAATATATTTTATGGTCATGGAACAAATCAATGTTCTCTTCATAATTTCAGTTCACACACTGTAACTGAATAGGGTATATTTGTTTTTATTATATACCTGTTTAATGCTTTTAACAAAATACAGGTTGTATCAATCGTTGAAATAAAAAATCCCGTATTACGCTACTCGCTGTTTCCAATTCCGTATTACCATACTAGCCGGACTACTTCGACTCATTAACTGACGTCACATTACACGCACCGAAAATAGAAATATTTTATATTACGAAATATATTACATAGTAATGTGACGTCATTTCTGTCACAAAACACAAAAGTTTTATCTAAACTCTGTAAGGACATGTCGGACGTGGTGTTTTTTAACAGTAAACTATGTGTTAAAAACGTATTTTGGAGTGTGTTTCGATAGGAATACAATAAAATAGCGTGGTTTTAACTAAGTTTCGATAAAGACATGGAAGATAGAAGTGGAAGTGCATATCGTTTAAACGTTTTTGTTATAAACATCGAATTAAAGTTGTCAACTTAATTGTTAATAAAAATTGGATTAACGATGGCATTAAGGTAAGCGTGTCGGAAACCTGTGTTTTCCCGGTTCGAATGTTTACACGTTAATTTACATAAACTGTATTCATACGCGTCTTAAATAAACTATGGCGTACCGTTTTAGTCATTGTTTTGTCAGTTTTGTTAAAGTAAAAAATACATTTGTTAACTGTTTTCGTTAGTTGTTGTGTATAATAAAAGGAATATTACGCTACTCAATTGTTCCCAGAGTTTGTATCACTCTCGTGGCTTGTGCTATTTCGCATCACACTCGAGGCTCCGCCTCTCGTGTGATACGTCATCACACAAGCCACTCGAGTGATACAAACTCTTGGAACAATTGACTAGCGTAATATTCCGTATGTATTTGTATTGAAAGTGGTGTATTGTGTACTTCATACATGTTGCTCCTTTATATTTCTGTACAAATCTCATATCAACAAAATACATTTTAATAGCTTCAAAAACTTTGGCATGGAGTATGGCTTATTAAAATCATTCTTCTTTATTTTTTGCATTGATAAATGATTTGTTGAATCATGGTACTTTTCAAGTATGGCCATATTTTTGTGGTAACTGTAGTTTCTTCCAAGATTAACAACTATAAAAACTAGTCCATAACATAGTGATTTAAGGATTGATCTCACAGATATTGTTCTATATTTTACTACTCATGATAAAATCAACCAGTGATAGAAAATAAATGATTTGTGTTCTGAGAAACTGGGCATAAAACATGTGCGTAAAGTGTCCTCCCAGATGTGCCGTCCACACAGGCTTATCAGTGACGACACTTTCCGCGTAAATTGGATTTTTGCTAAGAAGAGACTTTATTTAAACGAAAAATGTCATAAAAGTGGAAAGTGTCGTCCCTGATTAGCCTGTGCAGACTGCACAGGCTAATCTAGGATGACACTTTACGCACATGCATTAAGCCCAGTTTTCTCAAAACGGGACACATTATTACAATATGCCCAGACAGGAAACTAAGGTAGGCCAGCCAAATGGTGAGAAATGCCAAAACCAAGTACATGTCATAATAATCCAATACCCTTTTATGATCCTGAATCTGTATGCTTTTTTAACCCTTTCCTCATTAGAAGCAAAGTGAAAATGGCTTTTGCAACCAGCATAAAACCAGAACAGCCTGTGAGTAACTCGCAGTCTGTTCAGGTTTTATGCTGTTTGCTGTTCATCAGTATCTAAGGGTTGGAAGTGGAAGCCTTTAAAATTTGAATCTATTAAAAAAAAGGTCTTTAATTAAATTAAGCTTTCTGAGGGACTTCAAATGCGTCAAAATAGGTATCTAAGTGGTAAAGGGTTAAAATAAACTGATTCACTGCTGGAAAACTGATTCAATTTGTTTTATGCTACTTGCCCGGATAGCCTACCAATTTTTTAAATTGACTTGCACGGACCTACATGCCCCTGGGAAAGGGCAACCACTAATGTCTATTCCTGTTAACAGTGGCTTGTTACCTTGGCAGCAATGTTGAGGATGATCATAAGGGTGAGAGATGTAATACTGTAGAAAGCCACCTTGAATATGCGGCTTGGAATGCTGCATGGTGTGAGAGTGTCACCCTAGAAATGTAGAAACATGTATGAGTCTAGCCATGGGAATATGGGGCTTAATGCATGTGTGTAAAGTGTTGCCTAGATTAGCCTGTGAGGTCAACAAGGGCTTATCAAGGACGAAACTTTGGCTTAAATTGGATCTTCCCTAAGAGGTGCCTAGTTTTTCAAGAATAATACCATAAAGCGGAGAGAGTCGTCCCTGATTTGCCTATGTAGACTGCACAGGCTAATCTGGGACAAATCTTTACGCATATGCATTAATCCCCATTTTCGCAATGCAAGGCTCATTTGATAAATCATCTCTTATAAAAAATAAAAAAAGACAAACCTGAGGTTTCTTGAACTCTCACCTGAGAAACTGTAGCTCAGAGGTATACTACTAGAAACCTCTTGTCAAAGGTTACCTATGACTACAGAGGAATAATGTGGAAACAAACATTGTAGGGTACCCCTGTAAGATAATACCTACCAATATTTAAACTGTTGAGGCTTTTTATTTCAGAGATCATGTTTTGAATGGATTTTCTTTATGTGCCTATATAAATCATCTTACTCCTGGGGCAATGCCACTTTTGACCCCAGGGGTTAGATCTGAAGAAACTGTGTAGAGAACCATATCTGATGTTCCATACTAAATATCAAAGCTCTGGGCCTTGTTGTTTCATAGATTTTAATTGTTAGTCTGTTATACAATCAACTAGTCTGTTATACAATCAACTAGTCTCTTATACAATCAATTAGTCTGTTATACAATCAACTCCAATTGACTCAAACTCAGTTGGCTCCATTTTTTTCTTAGCTCTCAGTATTCTAAAACAACAAATTATTATACTCATACAATTTTTTCTTAATTGGCTCAAATTCGCAAGAGTCATGATGGCTCCAAGTTATTGCTCATTCCTAGTCACAATTTTCACCCCTCGGGCTACTGTTCCACTGGCATTATTTGAGCAAAATTTGAAGATGTCTAGCTTATGCTAAACACTGAATATGAAACCTATGGGATTTGCCGTTTTAGACATGTAGATTATTTATGGTTTTCCCCACATAAGTCTTTTTAAAACCAGTGCCATGGGGGTGTGAACAACTTTAAATTCCGAGTCATTATTTCAATCATTTTTATGGAGGAGTGATGGATAATGATACCTTTAAACGATGAATGTCTTGGGCATTG
Organism: Dreissena polymorpha; assembly: GCF_020536995.1. Classification (NCBI taxonomy): domain Eukaryota; kingdom Metazoa; phylum Mollusca; class Bivalvia; order Myida; family Dreissenidae; genus Dreissena; species Dreissena polymorpha. Next base: position 53,833,967 of record NC_068365.1, read on the forward strand.
CTGTTTCAGACAAAACAAGAGCATTGCATAACAGGTGCCAACGCTGTGGGTGCAGTTTTGAATAAATGAAAGCTTGTCAGAAGTTGTTTTTTTATAAAGAGGTCACAGTGACCTTGACCTTTAACCTAATGATCCAAAAATAGGTGTGGCATGTAGAACTCATCAAGGAGCAGCAAGATATGAAGTTTCAAAGTTGAAGGTGGAAGCACTTTGATTTTAGAGCCATTGTTAAGGTTTTAGCACGGCGTAAGGCGGAAAGACACGGCAAGCTAACTATGACAATTACTCGGGTTTTCTCTGAAAACAGCCGAGCTAACAAATTGTAAGGTTTACCCTACATAGGTCCATGTTATACAGGTGACACAAGGGTGGGACTTGTTTTGAGCCCAGGAGCATAGTTTGAACTAATTATGTGCAGCACCAAGATCCTATAATACAATATAAAAAAAAGTTCCGTGTTCGGAAACATATGCCCCCCAAACTGAGCTTTGAACTAGTGACCTCAATTTCAATGGGGATCATCTACTGTCCAAGACCTATGCACATGTGAAGTATCAAGCCAATCAGTCAATTTGTTAACAAGTTATTGATCAGAAATTATTTTCACACTTATTGTGACAGTGACCTTGACCTTTGACCTAGTGACCTCAATTTCAAGGGGGTCATCAATTGTCCAAGGACAATACACATATGTAGTATGAAGCAAATCGGTCAATATGTTGACAAGTTATTGATTGGAAATGATTTTCACACTTAACGTGAAAGTGACCTTTGACCTAGTAACCTCAATTTTAATAGGGGTCATCTACTGTCCAAGACCAATGCACATGTGTAGTATGAAGCAAATCAGTCAATTTGTTGACAAGTTATTGATCAGAATCGATTTTCACACTTATTGTCACCGTGACCTTGACCTTTGACCTCAATTTGAATAGGGGTCATCTACTGTCAGAGGCCAATGCTCATGTAAAGTATCAAACCAATAGGTCAATTCATTGACGAGTGATTGATCAGAAACAAACTAGTCTACCGACAGACAGACAGACAGACAGACCAACAGACATCCAGCAAAACAATATACCCCCTCTTCTTCGAAAGGGGGCATACAAATTCAGGGCTTACTGTTTCAGAGAAGATTGTTGAAGTTGTGATTTGTAAAATCTATTTTAAGCCTTGTTGACCTACATACGCAGCGGACTGGAGCAATTTGAAACAGGGTCACATAAAGATCATTTTAGTGAAATTTCTTGAAAAAATTTAGGTTAAATATAGCTTGAAGAAAAAAGATTACAGGCGTCCAGATGTCCAGACTTACACAAAGACGCACAAAGGACATCACTGTATCCCAATTCCTCACCATTACAACTTTGTGCTCAGGTAAGATTAAAAGTAAAATGAGATAAAATGATACATTTTTGCAAAATTATGTAGAACTCACATAATTTGTTAAAAAGCTATATCATTACAGTGACTATGTTGATGTTTGCTTGGTTGGATTTTTCAATCACTGATGTTTTACAAACTCTAATATACATTAGCACTATTCTATGCACTCTGGTGTACACATCCACTATTCTATGTACCTTGATGAACACATCCACTACTCTATGAACCCTGATATACACATCCACTATTCTATGTACCCTGATGTACACACCCACTATTCTATGTACCTTGATGTACACATCCACTATTCTATGTACCCTGATATACACATCCACTATTCTATGTACCTTGATGTACACATCCACTATTCTATGTACCTTGATGTACGCATCCACTATTCTATGTACCTTGATGTACACATCCACTATTCTATGTACCTTGATGTACACATCCACTATTCTACATACCTTTATGTACACATCCACTATTCTATGCACCCTGATATACAAATCCACTATTCTATGTACCCTGATGTACACATCCACTATTCTACATACCCTTATATACACATCCAGTATGCTACGTACCCTGATATACACATCCACTATTCTATGTACCCTGATGCACACATCCACTATTCTATGAACCTTGATGTACGCAACCACTATTCTATGTACCCTGATGTACACATCCACTACTCTATGTACCCTGATGCACACATCCACTATTCTATGTACCCTGATGAACACATCCGCTATTCTATGTACCTTGATGTATGCATCCACTATTCTATGTACCCTGATGTACACATCCACTATTCTATGTACCCTGATATACACATCCACTATTCTATGTACCCTGATGCACACATCCACTATTCTATGTACCTTGATGTACACATCCACTATTCTATGTACCCTGATGTACACATCCACTATTCTATGTACCCTGATGCACACATCCACTATTCTACTTAACCTCATGTACACATTCACTATTCTATGTACCCTGATGTACACATCCACTATTTTACGTACCCTTATATACACATCAAGTATGCTACGTACCCTGATATACACATCCACTATTCTATGTACCCTGATGTACAAATCCACTATTCTACATACCCTCATACACATCCAGTATGCTACATACCCTGATATACACATCTACTATTCTATGTACCCTGATATACACATCCATTATTCTACATACCCTGATATACACATCCACTATTCTACATACCCTGATATACACATCTACTATTCTATGTACCGTGATATACACATCCACTATTCTACATACCCTGATGTACACATACACTATTCTACATACCCTTATATACACTTCCAGTATGCTACCTACCCTGATGTACGAAAACACTTTTCTATGTACCATGATGTACGCTTCCACTATTCTACGTACCCTGATGTACACATTCATCCAATATTCTATGTACCCTGATGTACACATCCACTATTCTACATACCCTTATATACACATCTAGTATGTTACATACCCTTATATACACATCCAGTATGTTACATACCCTTATATACACATCCAGTATGTTACATACCCTTATATACACATCCAGTATGTTACATACCCTTATATACACATCCAGTATGTTACATACCCTTATATACACATCCACTATTCTACATACCCTGATGAACACATCCACTATTCTACATACCCTGATGTGCACAGTCATCCAATATTCTACATACCCTGATGTACACATCCACAATTCTACGTACCCTTATATACACATCCAGTATGCTACGTACCCTGATATACACATCCACTATTCTATGTACCCTGATGTACACATCCACTATTCTATGTACCCTGGTGTACACATCCACTATTCTACGTACCCTGATGTACACATCCAGTATGCTACGTACCCTGATATACACATCCACTATTCTATGTACCCTGGTGTACACATCCACTATTCTATGTACCCTGATATACACATCCACTATGCTACGTACCCTGATATACACATCCAGTATGCTACGTACCCTGATGTACACATCCACTATTCTACGTACCCTGATGTACACATCCACTATTCTACGTACCCTGATGTACACATTCACTATTCTACGTACCCTGATGTACACATCCACTTTTTTTATACGTACCCTGATGTACACATCCACTTTTCTTATACGTACCCTGATGTACATGAGCAGGAAGGTAGCTGGTATGAAGCTCATGACCAAGGAGCCCAGGATCATAGTGTTCACGTTCTGGAGTACACACACGGCCAGGAGGGATACCACCTCACAACCTAGAACCACCCTTACCTGTAAACACAGACAACAACCAGGGCCAGTATTTACTATGGTCTAAAGAGTAATCTTAACTTGAGTTGAACTGAAGTGGAAAATTGGAGATGAAATTATGTAAGCTAATTTTGATGACTTAAGAGTAAAAAGAGGTCATAAATGGAACATATAAGCAAAATATAGTAAATTTAATGTGTACATCAGTTTATCAATATAAAATGAACTATGCATTCATAGCCACCGACATCATGAATTGTATAAGGTTTATTCTATGTAATAAAGTTTCCATCATCGCCAGGGTACACCAAAACCTGAGTCATTTTTTACTGATAAATCATCTGCTTTATAAATGATGCGTTCTCAACAAAATTTTAGTCCAAATCATGAATAAGGCCACAAAACTGCTTTAACATCAACACTGTTATCATTATCAAATGCAATGAATATTCTTCAGCTAAATGGCAGCAGTTTTGACAGAGGTCAATGGATCACCCTTGTGAAAATACAGACAAGCCTGACTCTAGGAGACTGGGGCTTGGCGCTGTTCCAAGGCAATGACCCCAGCTTTATTCTACTATGTGTATAATGTTGTTATGTATTGTGCCAATCTGTTTTGGCACTTGGTCACTTGCCTTTAATAAAGGACCACGAAAATGTGTATAATAAGAATGCAATACAGCTTCAACAGCTGGAGTTTCACTTCTTTATATTGTAAGTAGTGCCTCCCTAGGCTAATCTTGCATGGCATTTACCTTCTCAACTGGATTCTTGCTAATAAGAGCCTTCCTTTAAACAAAAAACACAATAAAATCGTAAAGTGCCGTCCCTGATCAGCCTCTGGGAACTACACACGCTCATTAGGGACAACACACAGGGTTTTTTCTGCCTATTTTGGGAAAAGGAGTCTGACCAAATTGGGAATTTTTTATCGACAAAATTGGCCATTTTGGGAATTTTTGCTTCAATGAAACGGCTCATTTGGGAAAAAATTGTGAATATATCATGCTTAAATAATTCAGTAGTTTAACAAATAAATTTGTTTTTATTTGTTATTTTGTTTTCTTTATATAAACAGATGCAATATTGGGCATGTTCAACGTTTATTCAAGTACTGCAGTTTTGTTTTTCAGTTACAGTTACACTCTGAGATAAGAACTGAACAGTCAAAACCTTATAGCAGATATTTTTTACCAAAACAAACACTGGTTAGTCACACTAGTTATAAGACACTTCATTCTTAAAAAAAAAAAAGAATGTTTTTTTTCTTTTTTTTTTTTTGGAAATTGGGATTATTTTTTTTTAATTTCGATTTGGGATCGGGTCCGTTTGCTTTGGGAACGCCTCCGTTTACCGGAGGCGTAGACAGTGCTGAAAAACCCCTGACACATAATTTAAACCCTGTTTTCCCAGAGCAAGGCCCAGATGGAATGTTCACTCACTTTATAAGCGGGGACCATGTCCAGAATCCAGACTCCAAACAAGGACAGGGCTTGAAGCAGCATGATAAACTGGTTGAACTGCCAGCACAGGCAGAATGCGAAAGTTGCAGGCAGGATCATTCCAATGCCAAATTTCTGAAAGATAAAGCAGAGGCTCTGACTCTGGGCTTAATGCATGCGGTTTAATGGCATTCCAGATTAGCCTGTGCCATCTGCGCAGGCTTATCAGGGAAGTAGTTTTCAGTCTGAACTTTTCATCAAAAGACTTTCTTTGAACAAAAATTTCCATAAAAGCTGAAAGTCCTCCTTGATTAGCCTGTGTAGACTGCACAGGCTAGTCTTAGACAAGAATTTAAGCATGAAACATGTGTAAGTGATTAACAGCAATTATACAGTGGTCATGCTGAAATGGAGGCACCAATGAACTGTGCAATTTTGTATTGTATACTTTTTTTAAATAACATTTTCTAAATTTAAATTCCTAAGTGTTTATTAATCTTGTTTCTTCTTTTTTTAATTTAAAGGGATCTTTTCACGGTTTGGTAAATTGACAAAATTGAAAAAAGTTGTTTCAGATTCACAAATTTTCGTTTAGTTATGATATTTGTTAGGAAACAGTATTACTGAACATTTACCATAGTCCAATATAGCCATTATATGTATCTTTTGACGATTTGAAAACCTAAAAATTATAAAGCATTGCAACGCCAAACGATTGAATAATTTGGAGAGTTCTGTTTTTGTCGTTTAAATTTTATGAAACTATGAAGATTGCTTATATCAGGTATAAAATACTTACACTGTGTATACCCGGCGGAATAGTCGAGAGGGCTAATGTGTTTTTACTTCAGACTAACTCCAGGACTCCGGGGGTCACTGGTTCGAGCCCTGGTACCGGCTTCTTTTTTTTCCTTTTTTTAATTTTATTCTTGATTTTTTACTGGAGCTTTTAAGATCCAATGTTTACATTTATCAATATAAAGCATATAATGACAAACTTTAAAATATGCCAAAATCTGTGAAAAGGCCCCTTTAATAAGAAGGTTATTCTAAAATATGTGCACTGGATAGCAACACTATTGACTACAGTAAAGGATAGACCAAAGTAGTTCAGTTGGGCACTTGTGGACTTACATACATGATTCCAACCATACAGACGGATGGAGAGGCTAACAAATGAAACAACCAGCATTTTGACACACAAATTGTCATGACTGGACTGTGCTGATATATAGAGAATAACAGGTTACTGTCCCATCATTTTGTAATATATCAGGCGAGGCTTAGAATAATATAACGGTGAGGCGTCATTTTATTCGTGCCGAGTCTGATATATTACAAAACGATGGGACAGTAATCTGTTTTTCTTTTTATCATACCACATTTTCCTAAAAATCTGCAAAACATTATATTTTTTATATTTAAAATGTACGGATCCTCGCTGATTTTGCTGATCCGGCTTTTACACGTAGACATATGGCGTTCGAAAAGACGACACGAATAATCGCTTTTTTTAAACATCTTATAGAGAAAAAAAATGTTTGCACTACGAATGGGAAGAGTACATCCGCTTTAATTATATACGTCTTGAATTGGAGATCAGGAAGGGACTGCAGCGACAAATTTTATCGAAGAAAACACTTCACCGAATACTTTGGAGACGCCATTTTGGAGATGTGTATTGAAATTGACATTTTGATGATGGTGTCAATATTGACATAAGCGTGTTAAATCATTTGTTTAAATAGTTGAGGATTAGTATACAGTTATCATTTGTCTTGAATTTCTGTGCAACACTTGTGAGTGCAATGAACATATCGATATTTAAGATTTATTGTCCCATTAATGACGTCATTTAACTTCTGTAGTGCGGGCTGTGGTGATTTTTAAAAAATAAATGTTTTTGTGATTTATGACTTTAAACTAGAATAAAATATGTACGTTCTTGGTATCAAATTGTTTGTTTTGTTGAACCTGATTCATGTTGATAGAAATTGTTGACTTCATTGCAAATCCCACGTAACTCCAACCATTGACTGATATAAGAACTTCCTGTTGACCATGATATAAAACAAGAGGGCCATCAGGCCCTAAGGCGCTCACCTGAAAGCCAAAGGAACTAGACTATTCTGAAAAAATGCAAGCTGATTCATGAAGGTTATTTAGGACCAAAAAAGTGACTTTTAACATGTTTTTTTTTATATTTGACCTTGTGACCTAGTTTTTGAGCTCATATGACCCAGCTTCAATCTCTGGCAAAATTTCATTGGGACAAATGTTCTGACCAAGTTTCATGAAGATTGGCCAATAAATGTGGCTAATATAGTGTCAACAAGTTTTCACTAAAGCCATATAAGGACAACTGCCCCCCCCCCTGGCGACCATGTTTTTCAACAAACCATAACCAGTTTCAAACTCACTCAAGCTATTGTTAGAACAAATGTTCTGATCAAGTTTCATAAAGATTGGATAATAAATGTGACTTCTAGAGTGTTAACGAGGTTTTGTAGTAAATAGCCATTTAAGGAAAAATGCCACGCCTCCTTGCGGCCATGTTTTTTAACTGATCTCAACCATTTTTGAACTTAGCCCAGATATTATTAGTTCAAATATTCTGACCAAGTTTCATGAGCATTGGACCACAAATGTGACTTCTAGAGTGTTAACAAGGTTTTACCATACAGTAAAGCCATATAAGGAAAACTGCCCCGCCCCATGGCGGCCATGTTTTTCATTCAACTGGAACCATTTTCGAACTCGTCCAAGATATTATTGGGACACATGTTTTGACAAAGTTTCATGAAGATTGGACTAAAAATGTGACTTCTAGAGTGTTAACAAGGTTTTACAATAGCCATATAAGGAAAACTGCCACGCCCCCTGGCGGCCATGTTTTTCAACCAACCGGAACCATTTTCGAACTCGTCCAAGATATTATTGGCACACATGTTCTGACAAAGTTTCATGAAGATTGGACTAAAAATGTGACTTCTAGGGTGTTAACAAGGTTTTACTATAGCCATATAAGGAAAACTGCCACGCCCCTTGGCGGCCATGTTTTTTAACCAACCGGAACCATTTTCGAACTCGTCCAAGATATTATTGGGACACATATTCTGACAAAGTTTCATGAAGATCGGACAATAAATGTGACTTCTAGAGTGTTAACAAGTATAATATAAGGAAAACTGCCACGCCCCCTGGCGGCCATGTTTTTCAATCAACCGGAACCATTTTCGAACTCGTCCAAGATATTATTGGGACACAAGTTCTGAGTAAGTTTCATGATAAATGTGGCCTCTAGAGTGTTAACAAGGTAAATGTTGACGACGCACGACGCACGACGGACAAAAGGCGATCACAATAGCTCACCATGAGCACGTTGTGCTCAGGTGAGCTAAAAATATATCAGGCTACGTTATATCAGGCAGATATCAATGCGGTGGTATAATAAAATATCTAAATGTCAACAACTTGGAGAGAAATGTCCAATAACACATTCCATGACAGAAAAGTCTATCCCTGTTTAAGATCTCTTTTTTCTTTTTATGTTGCATGACATCCAGTGCAGACTTCAAGGTTAATTTTGTTGGGGAAAGACATTGATGTCAACTGAGCCTAGTAGCAAGCCAATTACTGACTGCATAAATAGATATGAAATTTACCATAGAAACAAATGTCTTGTTTCATTTTTATACCATAGTGCACTAAGAAAGAGACTGATCAGACATAATTTCAAGTAAAGCTTGTGAAGGAAAAAACTTTTTTTTTATTTCACCATATATTGTCAGAATAACGAGTTTCACGCACAGAAGTTAATAAGCATCTTTGAATTAAGGGCACTTATTCATAGACATATTTATTTAAACATAAGAGATGTAATCAAGAAAATCAAAATGTGTCCTTCTAATCTGCTTACACTCCAAAACATGGCTTGCTTAATTGACAGGTAGATAATAAAGTACACTTTCAGTGGCGCAACACCTTTATTGGCTGTAAAGCGCTATAAACAGATTACCATGACACACAACCCATTTCTTGAAAACAAAAATTTTAAAATTCGAAATCCACTTATATAAGTGCCCCATAAATTTGCCATATTTTGAAAAAACATGAAATTTTGTGTAGACAAATATTGATGATTTTACAGTAATCTGACCCATAACTGTAGAAAGAGGCCCGCCTTACCTCCTTGGTCTTGCTAAGGTTCGGTTTGAAGTAGAAGGATATGGCTGCCACCTGTACCCACAGGAACGGAAGGGAGAAACTCTCCCTCAGTGGGATCACATACTCCACCCGCGTGGTATCCAGTCTGAATACGAATGAGCCTCGCTCTGAGAAAAGGGGGCTTAATTCAGTTGCGTAAAGTGACGTCCCGAATTAGCCTGTGCAGTACACACAGGCAAATCAGGGACAACACTTTCCGCCTAAACAGGATTTTGGCAAAGAAAATAAACAAAAAATACCATAAAAGCAGCTAGTGTCATACCAGATTAGACCATGCCAACTGCACAGGCTAATGTGGTATAACACTTTACACACATGCAATAAACCCTGATTTTCCAGAGGGAGACTAAAATACAGAATACATTTCTTATACATGTTTAGCACAGACTGTGTCTAGTGTTGTCCCAAATCAGACAGTGAATTCCAAAATTGTTAGTCTGCCACAACACTATTGACATTTTATGTTTATCTTTTTTAATGTAAGGAATTCACTTCTAAACATTAATCACCGTAGATAAATTCCTATCCAATACTGCGCAGGCTGATCCGCAACAAACATTTAGGCACATACTAGGCCCAGTTTCTACTAATACATTTCCATCATGTACCATAACACCTAGAAACAAA